>NC_047028.1:19396788-19696788 GCF_902652985.1 Pecten maximus
TCAGATTACTTGAAAAATTCCTTTGTTGACATAAAATGATATTAATCCTTTGATCACGATAGCATCAGTACAGTAAGAATGAGAATCAGTGATATCTTTTATGAGCATTTTCCTTTTCTATAGCTCAAATATATGTTATAACAGGAAAGAGACGAGGAGGATATTTTTTATTACATTGTATGTCATGAGAGACGGGGTTAATCCATGCTGCAACATTAAATGATCTATGACGTCGAAAGTAATAATTATCTCTGATATTGATACAATGTTATGATAAGTAATGAATAAGGGCAATTTGTATTATGTATATTATAAAAAAAGGTTTTGTTGTATGCGTCTTCTTTCACTAAGCGGTGTGACATGTTCAACTCTCTAAATGTTATAGTATAAATAGTTCTTTGTCTTAAACCAGTTATAATACGTATAACGATAAGTTGGATTTACTTCAAAAAGTAACATTCTGCCTTAGTACAGTTCGGGCATACGATACCCACATACCAATAGTTCTTCGCGTTCTTTGACATTTGTTTATCAATCATTGTGTCGTTAATCAGCTGATCTCATTTATACCCAATAATAAAGCCGAAGTGCAACGTCGGGTCAATATGACATACCTCTGTCCAATATCTGGGTCAATACAATTATAGCTGCTGTGGAAATATACGTATGTCCGAAACAAAAAATGAAAGTAGAAAGTAGATAAAAAAAGATAGAGACGCATGTTATCAGTATCATCTAGTATATATGTAATGTCACGTTGATAACGAAGTATTATAATAATGCAAACTATTTATTTAAAAGTTACGTCACAATACTGGTATATCACTTTGATGATAAACAAAAAAACAAAACATTACCTTACTATCTTTTTTCACGATAAATAATAACCTCTGGAACTGGAATCTCAGGTGAGGCAATTTACAATGCTTATTTCATCCCAAACGTTGCGTAAACAACATTAAATGTTACCCTCTAAATTCAATGCCTTGTGCTTGATTTGCTTATCACGTTACATTTTGTTTTAAAACAAAACGAAAATAAGTGATCAAATAGAATTAGTTATAGCACCAAAACAGGGTCACCATCTGTCCAATCACTTGGGTTCCGCTTCGTACCATAGTTAGACCCGTCGCGTGTTTCTATCGTACAAGATATTCTTACAAGATTTTGAAATTTTAGTACAATACAGTTGATTCGTGTAGTTTTAATTGGATGTAAAACTGGGTAGCTGGGTGGCATACTGGTAACACTATTGCCTTTCACCTAGGCGGCCGGGGTTCAAACCCCGATCGGACGTGAAAAAGTAAGGGGTCGCCTGACCGACCACATGGGTGTTCCCCGAGTGCTCTTTGTTTCCTCCCACAGTAAGATCCCTCGCACGCTTAGTTTCGGGCCAGGAAGAGTGATACCCTCTAAGTTTCAAACTTGTTTCGTAATTGTTATAAAACGTGATAATAACGTGTAATGAAACGATTTAGTAAAAAATAACCATTGTTGGATATTAGACAGTTTTAATAGAAAACGAACACGTACTCTGAAATTATTTAACTAACTACCGGTAAATCAATGAAAACATTGAAATGATAATTATTGTGTATGTACGATTTTGACAAGTAACATGGGTATGATGGTGACGCTCATATTCTGCGGGGAACTTCCTCCTTTTTGCTTCTTTCTAAAAGGCAGACGAATTCAAACTCAAAAGTTTTATTTCAGTCTTTGGGTCGAAAACTTTATTGAAGGATGAATGAATGTAGTAAACGGGAATTGTCTGAACGCCGATTGACTGGTAGCTCTAATGACTGTAGCGTTAGTTAAGAGTACTGAGGTCCCAGCCTCAAGTCTTGGTCTGGTCAGTTTTCCTCTCGTGTTACAAAGTATTCAAATAACGTTTCTGTTTAAATTCAACGCTTAAACATTGATACTAAATCATGGTTCATTTACTTCGAATTGTTGTTCAAAATGTATTCCTTTTACAGGAATTGAAATGTCAGAGATCTGTGGATACTGCGGATTGCCTTGAATCTAAAACGGTGTTCAGGATGCAAAAAGGTTTACTACTGCTCTAGAGAGTGTCAACGAGAAGACTGGAAAGGTCAGCACAAAGCCAAATGCAAAGAAGTCCAGAATCGTGTACACAAGGAAAACGCCGACTTACTGATGCAAAGCAACAGTCAACAATGAGGAAATCCGAAGGACACCGAACTGAAAAACCTGATCAAAAAGGTGATCAACTCCAAGTTGACGACAAAAAATCCGGAACCTGGACACACGGGAAGTGTATTGAATGTGGAAAGAATGTTTATTTTACGCAGAAATGCAGTCGTTGTATGAAAATGAATTTCTGTTCCAGTAAATGTCTACGTCAGAATTGGAGAGGACATAAGCCGTATTGTGCTGCTGTCAAGGAGGAAGATTCCAAAATCAATACAACAGATGGACTACAACCACAGGGAGCCTTTGTATCAGGGGCTACAATAGATGAAGTACGACCACAGGAAGCCTTTGTATCGGGGACCACAACAGAAGATGTAGTACGACCACAGGAAGCCTTTGTATCGGGGACCACAACAGATGAAGTACGACCACAGGAAGCCTATGTATCGGGGACTACAACAGATGAAGTACGACCACAGGAAGCCTTTGTATCGGGGACTACAACAGATGAGGTACGACCACAGGAAGCCTTTGTATCGGGGACTACAACAGATGTAGTACGACCACAGGAAGCCTTTGTATCGGGGACTACAACAGATGATGTAGTACGACCACAGGAAGCCTTTGTATCGGGGACCACAACAGATGAAGTACGACCACAGGAAGCCTTTGTATCGAGGACTACAACAGATGAAGTACGACCACAGGAAGCCTTTGTATCGGGGACTACAACAGATGCAGTACGACCACAGGAAGCCTTTGTATCGGGGACCGCAACAGATGATGTAGTACGACCACAGGAAGCCTTTGTATCGGGGACTACAACAGATGAAGTACGACCACAGGAAGCCTTTGTATCGGGGACCACAACAGATGAAGTACGACCACAGGAAGCCTTTGTATCGGGGACTACAACAGATGAAGTACGACCACAGGGAGCCTTTGTATCGGGGACTACAACAGAGGAAGTACGACCACAGGGAGCCTTTGTATCTGGGACCAGCAGACAAATCGGGTTTCAAAAGGCAAAGAAACAAAGTCGGGGTACTTTTGTTAATTCCACTCTGATACAATACATTCCACAGATCCGGCGCAATCTTTGCGGAATTCGAGAAACGTGTGCATCAACATATTTTGTTGGTATTATATCACGAATCAATGAAGATTGCACAAAGTGCATTAACTTGCAGGTAACTGATCAATGGATTTTTTTTTATCTCAAAAATTATTTACCATAACTATGATTATACACTTAATGGGTTTCTGTTTTATAACGTTAAAAAAGGCATAATTATTTAAAATCGACTACAGGTAATTGATATACATGTAAATGGTAAAGTAAGAGATTCTGATAAATTACTAAAATTCAGATTAATGATTATGAGGTAAATGAAAATAAACTTAAGAAATATCTAGGCATCGAATTTATTTATTGTTATAATTATTAATATTTACTATTTTGTTTATTCATTAATCATTTCTTTTATTATAATAAATGCTTGTTAAAGATAAATATAAGACACACAACATTTTTACAGGATGAAATTGGAAACGAAGTACAAGTGATGTTTGTTCTTGAGAGAGATGGCGGCAAGTTTCACTTCTGTTGGGATGACGTAGTTCCGGGTCGTTATCTGTGTATAAAAGATCCATTCATCGACTACTCTGAAAGGCTGATGCTGGTAAATCAGGCTTCAAATGTTCGTATTTTGAGTGTTAAGCTGGATACTACAGGTAGATGCAATTAACTGGAAGGACCAGCATGCATCTATTTTAAATGATTCATGGATGGATAACTCAAAACTTTGTTACCGAATTTACAAAACGTCAAAAATGAAAGACAAAGCAAAAACGTTTTGATCATTTTCTTATCAAATATTTTATTCGACTCTTTAACATGATGTCACGCATGTACGGAGACGAGTTTCACAACATAGGCTAGGCGCACTGAAGTGCGACCATACAGACAAACAGAATTGGCGTGAAGAGAGAAAACCTGGAAGCTGTAGAGAATGACGCTATAAGGATTCAGACAATTTAAATATTTTTTTTTCTTATTATCATAGTTCAACAAAAAAGTGCATGTATATATATATGTAGGAGTATAATAAAACATGTTTAAACCAAGAGGTCTGGCTATATAATTATGTGGTATTTTTATGTTTGCATCAAGTCACGTGTTGTGGTGGTCTATACTTTAATCAGTGGTATAACGACGCCTATGAAAGCATAACATTTCGTATTACAACAAAACGATAATCATATAAGTACAATTTATACAAGTCTTTAATTCATCGGATACAAATATGACCGCAGCAGCAGAAAGACATTTATTGGATACCATTGACAGTTGTTGGCGAGATAAGATTAATATTGGATACATGTATTATAATTACCCGAGTGTACACCGGAGATAATTTTTAAAGAACAATGTACATGATTGGCCCTTATAAAACTCAACCTTGTTGTCCTCATATCGCCCTATGGTACTCTGTATATTGAGACATGGAGAATATTCGAAAATATTGGAGACTACAAATAAAGTATTTAATCTATATATAAACAATGCTGTTTCGAAACACTTTTCTGTCCAATCCAGTAAAATCCATAATAATTCACGATCTGTATTGGATATGACGTCGATTAATGGTATTAACATACATAAAAAGAAAATAAGACAACTGTCTCATGGACTAATGTCGCACGGAAGTAAATTCGTCATCATTGGAATATAACGTTTGCTGGCTATTGAGCCACAAGGAAAGCTATCAGAATGTATGATACAAATCGAGTATCCCGAATTCCACGCTATGACAAGGAGGCAAAGATACACAAATCAACAAGATGCCAAAGGACACGAGGCTCTGTACCGGAAGAAAGTTTTCTACAATATATTCTGATTGTTTTTCCCACCAATTTTGCTCTCTACGTTTTCTTATCATCATTTTGATATGTTTTACAAACTCGCAATTTTGTAGACCTGTACCTATTACTGAACGTGATGACATGCTATCTATAGACTGCTTCGAATTCCCTTGCTACGATGTAATTCACGAATGAGCATATAGTGATTTTAATAGAGATAAATCTATAGATGTATGAATTTAGCAGCAAATGTTCACAATACTTAAATGATACGATTTATATCTCCTCATTTACTATCTGAATTCAGCGGCCATAGATTTTTAGCAGGTGCTTGTTGCTTTGATTGACGATGTGTTATCTGTAGTCTGTTTCTATATAAACTTCTTGCTTTTATTACGATTTTATGATAATAATAGTAGACATTATCCTGAAAAGGGTCTGCTCTATTTCTAAATGTACTGATACACAGTTTTATGTAGCTACGAAGGACGCGGTGCAAAATTATGCTTAAATGATACGAGCTTTAAATGAGAGGCTGCCGGAATAACCTCCTTATTATATTAGCTGCAGGTAACTATCATTTATATAGCAGTTTTTCATACACAATGCATTCCCCAAAGCTTGATCTGCACTAGGTGCTACAACTCGACAAATGCATTGTGTAACGCATTATAGTTTTGCTGGGAATGTTGCAAAAAAAAACAAAAAAAACAAAAAAAACTAGTTTCGATACCTTGTATTGATATAGGCCCTCGGCTATGGCCGAGAGCCGAAACATACAATGGACTGGGTACCTGTTAATTCCTGTAAGAACTCTGTCTGAATCAGAGATTTATAACGTGATCAATCTCTGAATCAGATACATTTCCTTCTGAAATTAGGTGCATTGCTGTGATCCCATGTGAAAGTCTACTGCACATGTATTTAAGCATTGTAAATGCTAAAACTGTAAATGGCAGTATACAGTCGATATGAATACAATTTGGGTGACAGATAAATATAATATGGCCCGTTATGAATATTCATCTGTACCCAAATTGTATTAATATCGACCGTAAACTACCATTTGGTAACAGTTTAATGCCTATATTTACATTCATAAAGATTTTTTTTTTATTTACTGTTAGTTATAACGCGTTTACCTTATCGCTGACGTCATCAGGTTCAAATAATGGAACAGCCGAAATTTCCAGAAGCAATAATATAATCCCCCATGTTGTTATTAATAGCAAACACATAAAATGATTTTTGCAAAAATTTGGATATCGTCAAATATTTCACAATTGCATAATTTCTTATTTTTTAAAATCAAAGCCGCTTTACGGGTATTGCACAGGACAGACTCGAATCCTCGGAGACACTTAATTTTTTTTTCTTCTATTGACTGGATTTATGTTAATTTCAGAAGAATATCAGCTGTTCAATTTTAAATGAAAATTGGCTTGACTGTAGGTAAAATGATTCCATAATTATTTCGTTCGAAACAGATTCCCGTCTAACCGGTCACATCAGTGTCACTAACTTAGCAGACGATGTTCAGCTTCACAGGGGCTCGATTTAAAGGTAAGCCTTTGATATCAGTAAATAACCACCAAACTAAAATCCAGTATACATACACAATCGGAAACATACCGATACTCTCGATTTTTTACAAGATTTTTTGTTATTAAAACTGGACTTTTAATGCTGTCGTGTCTTGCATTTCTGAAAATTCGGAAACGAGCCCCTGTTAGTGTGACGACTATTTGATAATTTCGTAAAGATCAAGAATGGCGCTTATACTAAGTTTGTGTTGACTCCATTTTTTTAACCATAAAATATTACTCTCATCACCTGGGATTTTGCTTTATTTTTTGTGGTGGCTTATGTAAATAAATGCTAGCACTCGAAAGCTCTCTAGGCCGAACGTACCTGGCGGCGATTGTTTTAAGGTGCAACACATAGAGCTGTACTGTCTTCCTATACTGACCAAATGACTGTAAATTTTGGTATACAGTCTCATGAATACAATTTGGATTACTAACAACATACAGACAGATGTAACACAGAATGTAAATACACTGTATATTGTTATATAATTGGTAATAATAGACGTTTACAAGAAAAACGTAGACGGTATTGTTAAATATCTTAATTAAGCGGTGCATATATATACATGTACATTGTATATACATATACATAAGCTACATGTACCTGTTGTTGTGCTTGATTACATGTTATCTTAACTCTGTTCGATTTTAATTGTCTTACATTTTCACTTGGTAACCACGGTATTCCAATAATACATTAATTTATAACATCGTCTGGACAGCGAAGAGTCTAATACAACTAAATTATACCGGAAGCACTAGACGGCGCTGCTGGGGAAGTCGGATTTTTATCATAATGATTTGATATACATGTATATAATTTTGTATTGCATTTTTTTTGCAAAAAAAAAAATAATAATAATTAAAAAAAAGATATGAAAAAAAAAATAAAAAATAGCGATGAAACTGGACGTTGGAGTCTCGGGATGTCACACAGGCTCTAATAGTGCCCTGACGATATCCTTCACTCTCCTAAATAAAATTCAATTAGAATATCAATATTTACAAAATTATGCTCCGGGTCAATCCGACTGATGTTCAAGAATTCCGAAGGAATCAGCCGCAGCCGCATTCATGATGTCAATATTTGTTACATGTGATAAAATTCCCATTTAGCGTCTGATTGGACAAAACCTTTTTATTCTTATATTCAGTTTTGTCTGAAATGTGTACCTCTATTTTTTTTAAGTAATGCTACTCTTTTACATTATTAATTGATGTATCTTTTAATTCATTTTTCAAGCACTGGTGATTCTAGACAATCAGTTATGTTTACATTGATTCATTGTATTCATGCGCAGCCCTAATTAGGCCTACCATGCGTAAACATCCATAATTACCTACGTTGAGTTTGGTTAGCTTCATCTAGAGGCAATACAACGCAAGTGTAAATAGGATAAAACAACACTAAGTCTTGTACTGTGACTGGAAACAAGCAAGTTGAACTTCTTGCTATGTTATCATCTTCCATGTCTTGGTGATTGACAGATACGTGTGCTACTTTCTACTAATACATATACATATATGTATCCTGACACACCAATGGTTTTTATAAAGGAAACCACTGAAACACGTATATCACAATAGCAAATGTTAGTCAAGGTGAAAGGAAAACTGAAAAAAAGGTTTCCCGTGAAACGAATGCATATCAGGAGTTTCGAATGTCAAACATGTATATGCATTCTCGTTATCTGTTAGGTAATAAGTCAAAACACCCTTCATTATCTTCATTATCGTCAGTATTACAATAGCAATATATATAACCTATCGGAAATAAACAATACATACCTTTTAATCTAAAAATAGGCCGCAAGCTCTGTTCTTGTAAGTGACATCACAATTTCATAAAACAGACAATCACATGGTATATTTTCATTATAAAACCTAGCTAGTCGCAACGCAATATCCAATTGTCCTAGGACCTGATGTACTGATGCGGAACAGGCAGAAACCAACAAGCTGTACGTATAATATATTAAATAAGAAGTTTAAAGAAATTTTTATTATTGACTTCTGTAAACAATCATGAAAGTATTTTAATTCTAAAAAAATGTCGAAAGACAATAATGTTGATGCGAGTATTTTCTAAAAGAATACTTTTATTTGTGTACATATACTCTTTGTGTGTGCTTCTGTCAAAGCAGCAACATGTTTGATATCAACTTTTATAGATAAATTGTCTAATTATTTAAAATGCTATACCATCGATAGCACGAACATACCGCAGCCTGCAAAAACAAACTTATTCTTTTAAATGTATTTTTTTCGCAATCTTACAGTTTTACATGGAATATCTTGTATGCTCATTCTCATTCGAACATTAAAACCCTACGTGATTATTGTTGACATATTAACTCAATCAACAAATTAATTTTACATAAGTGTCAAACGTCACGAGTGACTCTTTTTTCTCTATACATATGTATATACATGTATGACTTTCCAAGTCGACATACAAATATGGAATCCTGCCATATCGGCTGCAACCTGACTTTCGGAGTTTTTTGCTATGCGAAGTCTCATTTTCAACATTCACTGTCACTTGATGACTGGCAGACGACAAACGCTGGACGACACAGATCTCGACAGCATAATTAATGGTTATTAATTATTGTTGTTAACAGGTTTTTGTCAGATTTGTGGTCAGATTTCTATTTCATCTCAGAATCCTTTATTCTACCGATTTTAGCACAAACGGAATTGTGCAACAGACGACGCCTGTACCAGACATCTTTATGTCGACAGAATATACACATTATGTTATATGTATCAATTTATATCAGTACAATCATATATTTATTATATAAAACATCAACAATAAAGATAAGTAGGATATTGTTATGCTGGATACAAAATAAACTATGATATCACATTATTGGAAGATAATAATTTGAACTAGCGAGAAATCATAGTATCAATCAGCTGATCAACAATATAGCTGTTGGATGACAGAAAACTAACTATTCTTATATAAACTTTACTGAATCCAATCCAGATTGTAGATTAGCAACCAAAGTTTACAAGTTAGTTTTGAATTGTGTTCATATATGTCAATGAATAAAAGCGTCTGGTATCTCTGTTGTATTCCTAAACTTTCGCTAGTGTCGTTACGTATGCATTTAAACATTCTGATTGTGAAAACCGCAAGTGTTTGGTTAGTTGGATATTATATATTACAACAATATGGTAACAGCGGAGTCATCTTAGTATAGATATGACAACAGAGGAAGTAATAGTATTCAACTGGAATACCACACAAGCAGTTTGTATTGTCATTTAGATGTGAATTAAAGATATTTGTTCTCAGATTACTTGCAAAATTCCTTTGTTGACATAAAATGATATTAATCCTTTGATCACGATAGTATCAGTACCATAAGAATGAGAATCGGTAACATTTGTTTATGAGCATATTCCTTTTCCATAGCTCTAATATATGTTATAGTAGGAAAGAGACAGGGAGGATAATTTTATTATGTCATGAGAGACGGGGTTAATCCATGCTGCAACATTAAATGATCTATGACGTCGAAAGTTATAATTATCTCTGATATTGATACAATGTTATGAGAAGTAATGAATAAGGGCAATTTGTATTATGTATATTATAAAAAAAATGTTTTGTTGTATGCGTCTTCTTTCACTGAGCGGTGTACTATGTTCGACTCTCTAAATATGATAGTTGACTAGTTCTTTGTCTTAAACCAGTATAATACGTATAACGATAAGTTGGATTTACTTCAAAAAGTAACATTCTGCCTAAGTACAATACGGGCATACGATACCCGCATACAAATATTTCTTCGCGTTTTTTGACGTTTGTTTATCAATTATTGTGCCGTTAATCATATCTCATTTAAACCCATTAATAAAGCCGAATTGCAACCTAGGGTCAATATGACATACCTCTGTCCAATATCTGGGTCAATACAATTATAGCTGCTATGGAAATGTACGTATGTCCGAAACAAAAAATGAAAGTAGAAAGTAGATAAAAAAGATAAAGACGCATGTTATCAGTATCATCTAGTATATATGTAATGTCACTTTGATAACGAAGTATTATAACAATGCAAAATATTTATTTAAAAGTTACGTCACAATACTGGTATATCACTTTGATGATAAACAAAAAAACAAAACATTACCTTACTATCTTTTTTCACGATAAATAGTGACCTCGCAGTACTGGGATCTCAGGTGAGGCAATTTGCAATGCTAATTACATCCCAAACGTTGCGTAAACAGCATAAAATGTTACCCTCTAATTCAATGCCTTATGATTGCATTGCTTATCACGTTACATTTGTTTTAAAACCAAACGAAAATAACTGATAGAACATAATAAATTATAACTCCAAAATAGAAAAGGTTCAAGGTCACCATCTGTCCAATCACTTGGGTTCAGCTTCGTACCATAGTAAGACCCGTCGCGCGTTTCCATCGTAGCCAACACGAGCTATTCCTACACGTTTTTGCAATTGTTGTAAATTACAGCTTAAACATGTAGTTTTATATTATAGCATGTGTCAAATATTGAATGTAACACTGGGTGGTTGGGTGGCACACTTGACTTTCACCTAGGCGTCCGGGGTTCAAACCCCGATCGGATATGAAAAGGTAATGGGTCATCTGGCCGACCATGTGCGTTTTCCTCGACTGCTCCGGTTTCCTCCCACGGTAAAACCCCTGGCGCGCTTAGTTTCGGATCAAAAAGCGTGATGCATAAAAGTTTATATAACTAATTTCGCAATTGTTGTAGAGTAAATAAAGTGTATATGTATAAAACTGCATTATGCAGGAAACGTGAAAATAACGTGTGAAAATCAAGTAAGAGAAATGCAAATTTGCCTATTGACCTATGCTAAAATCTATAAGAGAGAGCCGCACTAACATCATAGTTAATCAATTCAGTAAAAATAACCATTGTTGGATATTAGACAGTTGTAATAGAACACTAACACGTATTCTGAAATTATTCACCTAACTACCGGTAAACCACTGAAAACATTATAATGATAATTATTGTGTATGTTAGATTTTGTAACATGGATATGAAGTTGACGCTCATATTTTGCGCGGAACTTCCTCCCTTTTGCTTCTTTATAAACGGCAGACGAACTCAAACTCAAACGTTTATTTCAGTTTTCGGGTCGAAGGCTTTATTGAAGGATGGATGAATGTAGTAAACGGGAATTGTCTGAACACCGATGGACTGGTAGCTCAAATGACTATAGTATTCGTTAAGAGTTCGGAGGTCCCAGCCTCGAGTCTTGATCTGGTCAATTTTCCTTTCGTGTTACAAAGTATTCAAATAACGTTTCTGTTTAAATTCAACACTTAAACATTGAAACTAAATCAATGTTCTTTTACTCCGAATTGATGTTCCAAATGTATTCTTTTTACAGGAATTGAAATGGCAGAGATCTGTGGATACTGCGGATTACAAGCCTCGAATCTACCACGCTGTTCAGGATGCAAACAGATTCACTACTGCTCCAGGGAGTGTCAACAAAAAGACTGGAAAGGTCAGCACAAAGCCAATTGTATGGAAGTTAAGAGTCATGTACACAAGGAAAACGCCGACTTACTGATGACAGAACAACAGTCAACAATGAAGAAATCCGAAGGACACCGAACTGAAAAACTTGCCCAAAAAGATGATCAACTCGAAGGTGACGACAAAAAATCCGGAACCCGGTCACACGGGAAGTGTATTGAATGCGGCAGGAGTGTTTATTTTACGCAGAAATGCAGTCGTTGTAGGAAAATGAATTTCTGTTCCAGCAAATGTCTACGTCAGAATTGGAAAGCACATAAGCCGTATTGTGCTTTCGTCAAGGAGGAAGATTACAAAAGCATTACAACAGATGAAGTACGACCACAGGAAGCCTTTGTATCGGGGACCACAACAGATGATGTAGTACGACCACAGGAAGCCTTTGTATCGGGGACTACAACAGATGAAGTACGACCACAGGAAGCCTTTGTATCGGGGACCACAACAGATGATGTAGTACGACCACAGGAAGCCTTTGTATCGGGGACTACAACAGATGAAGTACGACCACAGGAAGCCTTTGTATCGGGGACTACAACAGATGAAGTACGACCACAGGAAGCCTTTGTATCGGGGACTACAACAGATGAAGTACGACCACAGGAAGCCTTTGTATCGGGGACTACAACAGATGAAGTACGACCACAGGAAGCCTTTGTATCGGGGACTACAACAGATGAAGTACGACCACAGGAAGCCTTTGTATCGGGGACTACAACAGATGAAGTACGACCACAGGAAGCCTTTGTATCGGGGACTACAACAGATGAAGTACGACCACAGGAAGCCTTTGTATCGGGGACTACAACAGATGAAGTACGACCACAGGAAGCCTTTGTATCGGGGACTACAACAGATGAAGTACGACCACAGGAAGCCTTTGTATCGGGGACTACAACAGATGAAGTACGACCACAGAGAGCCTTTGTATCGGGGACTACAACAGATGAAGTACGACCACAGGAAGCCTTTGTATCGGGGACTACAACAGATGAAGTACGACCACAGGAAGCCTTTGTATCGGGGACCACAACAGATGATGTAGTACGACCACAGGAAGCCTTTGTATCGGGGACTACAACAGATGAAGTACGACAACAGGAAGCCTTTGTATCGGGGACTACAACAGATGAAGTACGACAACAGGAAGCCTTTGTATCGGGGACTACAACAGATGAAGTACGACCAAAGGGAGCCTTTGTATCTGGGACCAGCAGACAAATCGGGTTTGAACAGGCGAAGAGACGTAGTCGGGGTGCTTTTGGTAATTCTACTGTGATACATTATATTCATCAGATTCGGCGCAATCTTTGCGGAATTCAAAAAAAGTGTGCATCAACATATTTTACCGGTATTATATCACGAATCAATGAAGATTGCACAAAGTGCATTAACTTGCAGGTAAATGATGAATGGATTTTGTTTATCTCAAAAAATATTTACCATAACTATAATTGTACACTAAATGGGTTTCTTCTCTATAAAGTTAAAAAGGCAGACTTATTTAAATCCGATTGAAGGTAATTGATATACACGAAGATGGCAAAGCAAGAGATTCTGATAAGTTACTTAAATTAAGATAAATGATTATGAAGTAAATGAAAAAAAGAAAAGAAAAAAAATACACTTAAGGAATATTTACGCATCAAATTTCTTTATCTATTGTTAAAATTATTAATATTTACTATTTTGTTTATTCATTATTTTTTTGTATTATAATAAATGATTGTTAAATATAAATATAAGACACATAACATTTTTGCAGGATGAAATTGGAAAGGAAGTACGAGTGATGCTTGTTCTTGAGAAAAATGGCGGCAAGTCTCACTTCCGTTGGGATGACGTAGTTCCGGGTCGTTATCTGTGTATAAAAGATCCATTCATCGACAACTCTGAAAGGCTGTTGCTGGTAAACCAGGCTTCAAACGTTCGTGTTTTGAGTGTTTAGCTGGATACTACAGGTAGATTCAATTAACTGGAAAGGCCGTCATGCATCTATTTTTAATGAGTCATGGATGGATAACTTTGTTACCAAAATTCACAAAATGTCGCAAATGAAAGACAAAGCAAAAACGTTTTTGATCATTTTCTAAGCAAATATTTAATTCGACTCTATAGCATGACGTCACGCATGTACGGAGATGAGTTTCACACCATAGACTAGGCGCACTGAAGTGCGAACATACGGACATACAGAATCGGTGTGAAGAGAGAAACCTAGAAGCTTAAGAGAATGACGCTATAAGAATTCAGACGAGTTAATTATATTATCTTATTATCATAATTTAACAAAAAAGGTGCATGTACATAGATATGTAGCGGTATAGTAAAATATGTTCAGACCAATATGTCTGGCTATATATGTTTTTTTATGTTTGTATTAAGTCACGTGTTGTGTGATCTAAGCCCGAATTTTCTCTGGCCCTGCCCTGTTTGGTGTAGGGCCAGAGCGCACTACTATATGAAAACGTGGAATTATCCGACACCGTTTGGTGTCGCTAAGAATTTGGTGCAAATACAATAAAATCGGGCGTGACATAACACCTACCTTACATGTATGGATAAATGAGATATTTATTTACCCCAGAACACCCATTTAGTCCCATCTAGCTGTTTTATTCCGTCCGTATAGACCCTCGCTTTACGCTGGTCAAAATTTCATACTTGATTCGACGCCATATTGTTAACTATGTGGGTCGCGGGCGTCCTAATTATCCTTATCAGTGCGCGATGGAGCGAAAAGAAAAAAATACAACATTTATTTTTACATATTTTAACCCCTAATAATTGAGGAATAATGCATTTTTGAATTTAATATAACAGTTAGTTTTCTTAATTTAAACTATGCAAGAACAAAAAACACAATAAATCATATGTGGTCTTTTCGGTCCATTGCGTTCCGATTCGGGTGGTTAGTCGTACTGTCACTTACAAAATGGCGGGTCAACAGAACGAAATTTTGACTAGCGTAAAGTGAGGGTCTATACTGACGGAATAAAACACCTAGATGGGACTAAATTTGTGTTCTGGGGTAAATAAATACAAAAATGTATCTCTTTTATCCATATATGTAAGGTAGGTGTTATGTCACACCCGATTTTATTGTATTTATACCAAATTCTCAGCGACGCCAAACTTAGTCGGATAATTCCAGGTTTTCATATAGTAGTGCGCTCAGGCTCTACACCAGACATGGTGACAGGGCCAGAGAAAACTCGGGCTAGTGTGATTTATGCTTTAATCAGTGGTATAACAACTCCTATGAAAGCATAACATTTTATATTACAAAAAAAAAACGATAATTATTTACGTGCAATTTATACAAGTCTATAAATAATCGCATACAAATATGAACGCAGCAACATAAAGACCTTTATTGGATATTATTGATAGTTGTTGGCGAGATAAGATTAATATTGGATACACGTATTATAATTACCTGTGTGTACACCGAAGATACTTTTCAAAGAAAAATGGACATAATTGGCCCTTATAAAACTCTACCTTGTTGTCATCATATCGTCTTATGGTAAACTGTATATTGAAGGCTATAAATAAAGTATTTAATCTATATAAACAATACCCGTTTTACGTCCAAGTATCGAAACACTTTAATTTTCTTTCCAGTAGAATCAATCATAATTAACAATCTATATTAAATTTGACGTCGATCAATGAAATGTATATATAGGACTGCTGTCTCATGGGAGGTGTCAAATCGTCATAATTGGAATTCAACGTTTTCCAGCTATTGAACCACAAGACAAGCTATCAGAATGTATGATACAAATCGAGTATGCCGAATGTTTAATGTGTTTTGTGTCATTACATATATACAATACAATTAGAGACATTCGACTGCAAGTATGGCTTTTCCCCAATATAGCACACATGCACTTCGTCAAAAATAAGGTTCAAGACATTTTGTTTTTGCATCAAATGTGGATGATATAAATCTGTATTACATGTTGAAAATGTAGTATATGTATTTCATATAAATATTTACAAAAGATCTAAGCACCTTACAATACAAAGTGACATATATTCTGTATACCAGATAGCCTGAAATGAATTAAAGTGCATCATTCAGACACGTACGGTAAGTAAAGTGTATACATGTATATTATAAATTATTGAGGTGACTTTATTAGAATAAATCGAAGTAGATGTCTTTGGTTCTTCATCAGATAATGCCCTACATTCAACACTGCGACATATATGCCTATATACATGGAATTTGTTTAGCTATTTGATTTTTCTTCAACTTCCGGTCCTCATATCTTTTCGCCCAGGGTAGCAACAGTAGAACACTCCCACCAATCATTGCACATCCTCCCATTAGGTGGAATGACAGAACATAAGAACCTGTCATATCCCTCAAAAAACCTGAAACGTACGGAAAACGGAATGGTTTAAGTTACAATAAACGTACACAGAGAATAATGCGTCAGTAGATAAAGACCCATAACGGAAATTATATTAGATATAGGTATACACTCATTAATAGATATAAAGATTTAGGGTTAAATTGTCAAACAGAACTATGTAAAATATCTTAATCAAAAGTCCTTAGACCTTGGTATGTAATAACACAGCTAAAATGTATTTGTGATATTCAAACTCGCCATGCAGTCTATGTTTCTCTTGGTTTCTGTATATTTTGTAAGAAAAAAATCAATATGGATAACCCCAAACGTCATGTTTAAAACGATGCATTACCAATAACACCACCGTAATCCTATATCACGCCAATGTTAACCTCTTTCTACAAAACTTATTGTAATAATACCACGTGTAAATCAATAATATGCTTTTTGAACACGACATGATATTACTGTTTTTATCATGGTACACGTAATAATAACACTTTTTGTTTGCAAGAAAATAAAAATTCATATCAAGAGGGATGTTATGCACCATCTTACCTATCATCACTGCTTGTTGAAAATGTACATCACACGTCGTGTTAACAGTTACGACCTTTCATTATATATACAGGTATATACTTTTCAATCAATTATTATCCATATTCTTATTTATTTTTGAGCGAACCTATTTCGTTTTAATAATATAAGGAAAACCTATGCACGAAAACATCAGCATTGACAAACATTAAATAAAAAGATGTCGTTAACAAATTTACTTACCAAATAATGGGGCCGATGCCCCTGTTGCTATTCCGGTAAAACTACAAGATATACCATACGCTTTCCTCATGCGGTCAGCTCCCAAAAGGTCAACACAGAGGGGAGAGTATAGGGCAACTAGTACCCCACTGAAAATTCCATACAGAACTGAGAACATCACGAATGTCCACAAACTATCATACAGGTGTACAAAGTGGGTGACAATACCAGTTATTATTAACGAACCAGATATGAGTACATGTCTCTCAATACATCGTACGTCGGCAAGCAAGCTAACTAGGCACCTGCCGACAAATTCAGCGATCCCGATAGTTCCAGCTATCAGAGCAATGTCACTGTCAGCAATACCCTGATCTTTCGCGTATGGTGGGATGAAAATGTGTGCAAGGGCACATTCAATCTGACCCAGACAAACTGCACTTAAAACTATCAAAAAAAGTGAATTTTTGAAAAGGCTGCAGTCAAATATCTGCGATAAAATTCCACATCTCAAAGCACATTTGGAATTGTCTATGTCATCAACTGTTAGCTGCACTTCATGATCCACTGTATAATTTGGTATATGAGTTAAACTTATACAACTTCCGGAAGATTCGTTAATATCCGTTGTTTTCTTTATTGTCTCAGTTGAACTAATAGAACGCGTGTTTTGCCGTGAGTTCTGTAACATCTGTATATCTTCACCATTTGACACATTCATCGCTTCTTCCACATCCTGACTATTGATTTCCTTCGTCAGGAAAGAATCATTACTTTCCAATTTATATTGGTCAATAGGCCGCATCAATGTACCAGCAAGAGTACAATTCAAAATAATGCCAGAAGTTATCATCAAAGCGCCATTTAAGTTATACATTTCAACTAACTCGTGAAAAAGAATGGGTAATACCAGGCCACCTAAACTTCCACATGAGATAGCGAGACTATTTGATAGTCCTCTTCGTTTGTCGAAATATTTACTGAGTATCACGATGCTTGGGCCGTGTATTAAGGCAGATCCGATCGCTGAAATGGAAGTAGATTGATAAACATTTGATTAATTAGAAAACAAATAAAACGAAACAGAAGCGTATCATTTGTTAACTCATGTGTTATAGTTCCTTTCATTAAATTATCTAATCGTTAGTTGATGTTTGCGGAACAATAAAAATGAAAGATATGCAATTAGCATATTAACACACCGGTAAATACTCCCTGAGCAAGGATTACGGCTTCTATAGAGGTAGCCATACTTGAGAGGAGGTAGCCGACAGCTAGGAAGACGCCCCCAGTCATCACTGACTGTCGACAGCTTACCTTTCCCAGTCCATACGTCATCATAACCAGCGCTAAAATAGAGCATAGCACACAGTTCACAAAACATATTATTGTAATTATTGAGTAAGTTTTCACTTTACTGTTGATTGACACCTTTTATGATTATATTTGTATGAGCATCCTGTAAATCCGAAACCACACTGATTCATTCAAAGAAACATATGCTTAGGAACCTTACCAAAAATGCTGTATCCTGCTAAGTATACGCCTGATATCACCGACGTCATGGTAGCGCTCGATCCAAAAGTCTCAATAAACTCGACAAAAAATATACCAAAAGATCTGTATAATCCCATCTCGAGAAATGTTGACAGCATGACCGCTACAATTAAGAGGGAACAATCCGATTAAATTTTGGATCCAGCAAGCACATTTTATCACCTTACTATTCACTTGATTTACAAATTTAAAACCCCGCTCCCTGCATCACACATATCTGTATTATTATAAGAATGCTTGCAAAATGACATTTATTGTCTCTGTTATGGTTCCCAACTGTCAATTCCTTTCTTGATACTCAACTCGACTCGACTCGACTCGACTCTCGACTCGACTCGACTCCACTTCACTCCACTCCTCTCCACTCATTACTGCTTAATTAAGAAAGTTATCATCTAAACACCAATTGACAATAGAACGAAATTGAACAGTAATTAAGATAAGCTGATATACAGAATGAGGACATTAAATATTGGAGACATATTTCATTATCAAGGAAATAAACCTCGAGATACTTTAAAAAACAGACAAACTTACCTGCCATTACGACCCATGCCCACCCCCTGTCTATAGGGGCCGAGCCACGTTTGTCTTCTGCAGTCATCACTGCATTTGTCAAACTATCTAGATCGGATTGCCGAGTCTGTAAAGGTCGGACAAAGCTATTTTATACTGCAATGGATCTTCAAAGTAGATATTTTCATTTAGAAACAACAAAAGTTAACAGCTCTCTTCACGAAACTATAAATGTAGTTAGACACATGAAAAAGCACAAAGTCAATAAAATCAGGTGTGTGTTCCGAAGGACAAGGACCTTTAAAGTTTATCTACGACAGCCGCTGTTTGGGTTCAAATAAAAGTAATGTCACGTTCTGAAAACAAAGTAGACTATAGACCTAAATGTTCACCTGACGAATAAATCGGATCGGTATTGTTCTACAACAACATCGACACACAATATATTTAAATGTCCCTTTGTTAAATACTCAATATCTTCATATGTTTTAAGATAGAGTATGCCGGTACTTATGGTCAATTAAAATGTTCTTCTTTCACTTTACATCTATCTTAAGTCGATCCCACTATCAACCTGGCACTAAGATGATAGTGTACGCTGCAAGGTCATCAAACCTGACCTACCGACCAGGGCCCAGTTGTTCAAACGTTGATTAGCTTAATCACTTTATCAGTGAAAATCTTATTTCACCTTTACTTCAAAACCGTCGTGTTTATATTCCTTAAAATAGGCAGATAAGCAAACATTGAGGAATGCTATATTTTCATAAAATTTGATCAAGTTTGTTGTACCAGAAATGATTTTATCAGGATTTTAAAATTGCTGTTAAACTATGATTAGCTTAATCACCTTTTAAACAAGTGAGCCCAGATATATGTCATCGACTGCCATCCATTTAATTATACAGTAATCTGCAGGCTTATGGCAATGGTTAGTGTATAGGTCATCTAAGGACACAGGTCAATTTCTTATCAATGGTGTATTCTTTCCAAATGTAAACGTATGGGAAAGCTGGTCAATACGTACGTCAACGACGGACAAAAATGCTATATAAATTAACATCACTAATGCTTATGTTTTGGATATGTTAACTGTCTTCTCGTTAGGTATAAGTGGTTCATAAAAAGGAAATCAGCGAAGACAGCAGTGGATATTTCCGGCCATCATCTGAACGAGAAACGTATCCAAATTGAGTCTCCGACAAAAAAGGTTTTCACTTCTGTTATATTAGGATGTTTGGATACCGGGTTGGCATTTCAAGATGAAAGTTTGTAATTTGCACTACATTGTATACATGAAAATAGTAATTGAGGTAGGACGCGACATATTTATAGTATTTCATCATTGGTTAATGTACATTTGCATTGAAAATTAGGAAACAAGTGTAGTTTTCGTCTTTACAAGAATTTATCGATAAAGGAAAAGGTATTAACCTCAGATTACGCAAAAAGTCGAATACATTGTCTATTTTACTATGATTTCACTTCGTTTTTGTTAACAACAAAGGGCACGGTCGTCTTTCAAACCTTGCACAGAACTCATTACTAGACAGGTGTATGGCTATAACGGTAGCTTTTCCCGAATGTGTGTAAGAAATATAGGTTAGTTAACAATATGATTCACAAAACTAATTCAAACATTTCAGTTGCAGTAAATGTTACACTATCCTCAGAATAATAACCCACGTCACCCAAGGGTCTCGTTTTCCCATTATATTTGTAAAGGAATGATCGCTTACATCTGTCTGAATACCTGGACTACATGGTGTCGTATACAGCTAGGTGACCCAGCCGTTGAATTCAAGCGAGCTATCGACCTTTAAATTGGAGTTACTAAATAATGATATCTCAGTTTTTACAGATATAATCATTTAAGATCTAACATAATACAAGATCTAATTTATTAGTCGAGGTATCGGAAGAAATTTATTAAGAAAATAAACAACACTTATAATAACAAGAATAATTTTGATGGATTGTCTTCGTAATACTTACTAATATATACGAAACGTATTCCAGCTGGTGTACGTCTACGTAGTAACGTATATTGCTGTAGACCATACCATTACATATAGGCTACTCTAGCCACACATATTGTTCCATCCAATAGCGACAACACACACAGCTGAACGATAAGGAGAGAAGATGAGAAAAATAGTGAGACTAACCAGTGCTAGGGTGAGGGTACCGCGATCTGGTAACCTGTGGACAGGTTGTAATAGTGACACCTATACGGGCAAGGTAAATGAAAGGTTGGAACAATCAAACACACGTATGCTCATGACACAGTTTTTATCTATTGGTGTCGGTTACCGACCATAACAGCTTGCATGTGCGATTGCATCTTTGTGTCACTAATGACTAGAATACAAATGACACACGTCACTAATGCTGAATGTCTATAGTGTTGATGTCTTAGAGGCGACTAAAATTACACACAATGATAGAGGAAGCTCACATTTACACAATGATCGGGAAAAAATAATTACAAAAAGAAAGAGGAAACTCACATTTACACAGTGATAGAGTAAACACACATTTATACAATGATAGAGAAAACACACATTTACACCATGATAGAGTAAACACACATTTACACAATGATAGAGAAAACACACATTTACACAATGATAGAGTAAAACACACATTTACACAATGATAGAGAAAACACACATTTACACAATGATAGAGTAAAACACACATTTACACAATGATAGAGAAACACACATTTACACAATGATAGAGAAAACACCATTACACAATGATAGAGAAACACACATTTACACAATGATAGAGAAAACACACATTTACACAATGATAGAGAAAACACACATTTACACCATGATAGAGAAAACACACATTTACACAATGATAGAGAAAACACACATTTACACAATGATAGAGAAAACACACATTTACACAATGATAGAGAAACACACATTTACACAATGATAGAGAAAACACACATTTACACATGATAGAGAAAACACACATTTACACAATGATAGAGAAAACCACATTACACAATGATAGAGAAAACACACATTTACACAATGATAGAGAAAACACACATTTACACAATGATAGAGAAAACACACATTTACACAATGATAGAGAAAACACACATTGACACAATGATAGAGAAAACCCGAATTTACACAATGATAGAGAAAACACACATTTACACAATGATAGAGAAAACACATATTTACACAATGATAGAGAAAACACACATTTACACCATGATAGAGAAAACACACATTTACACAATGATAGAGAAAACACACATTTACACCATGATAGAGAAAACACACATTTACACAATGATAGAGAAAACACACATTTACACAATGATAGAGTAAACACACATTTACACAATGATAGAGAAAACACACATTTACACAATGATAGAGAAAACACACATTTACACAATGATAGAGGAATCACACATTTACACAATGATAGAGAAAACACACATTTACACAATGATAGAGAAAACACACATTAACACAATGATAGAGAAAACAAAAATTTACACAATGATAGAGAAAACACACATTTACACAATGACAGAGAAAACACATATTTACACAATGATAGAGGAAACACACATTTACACAATGATAGAAGAAACTCACATACACACTATGCAAATTACAACAGGTAGGTTTCAAATATCGTGCTCTATTGCCAGTATGATACCGTTAGTGTCTTATTGAAATTCCTTGCAAATTGAATTAATTCAATATTTTACTTGATGTGTTGGCGGCAAATCTCTGTATATATACCCAGTGGAATCCTACGATTGTTTAAAAGACTTGTCGTCTATAATTTGGAATGAATTGCAGTTTAAGCTGGATCGAGTAGATCTATATTTGGCCCAAATTGTTATTTACCAAGAATTTGTTGCACACGTGTGTCTAATCTAATACCAAGCTCTTCAAGTAGAGACATGTTATCTACCCTGTTCTGTCAATTATCGGCAATAGTGAGGCAAATTGTCTAAAGTACCTATTTGGCATATTTACATATAATTGATATAGGCGCTAGGCTGATTATAGCATTATCATCATATCAACAGCAATTGTCTCCTAATGTATACCAAGTTAATGCTTGAATTGAATATTTGTGTTTTTTGGAGGTTACAATTTGTTCCGGAGTCTGATACACATCTGGTCACATTATACTGACAACTGGTAAACGTGATTAAAAAGTCAATAGCCTTCTACAGAGGCAAATGGTCAATCAAAAATAATTACAAGAGAGACATTCAGGGAATACAGTAAGCATTTTGTCTGTCAGTACCTCATCTGGATCAACACATTTTCGGTGGAATCCCACAGACAACGGCAGCTCAGCACTAAATTATTTTGTCTACCTATTCGATAATCATATCAGTATAGATATTGGTATACTTTTTATACCCCTTATGGCGGATGGCAAAGTTTTATAAATGGATATTGTTGTTTTAGTTGGGTTGAAGTACCAGATCAAATGTACAAAGTATTAGTGTTCTCAACTATAGCATGAAGATTTCCCTGTAAAAAGTATCCTAACAGTCCCTATAAGTGAACTTAATATCAAATTATAAACTTTGTATCAGATCCATTTTTTTTCATTTTTTTTTTTTTGAGAGAGAAAAACACTTGTTGCTGGTACAAAGAACACATTATACTCACATTACCGGGCTTTTACATGATGATAAGTGCTTTGCTTTGGTCCTTAAAGACTGGTGATGGTGATTGGTATCCTAGATCAATGGTCCTTTGTAACGCACAGTCCAAACCATATACAATGTTAGAAATTGCAAAATAACACTCACATACACAAGCTGCATAATTGTGGAAGATTTCATTCCTTCAATTTGAATAAATTTACATATTTAAATCGACAAGGCAATGAGTCACACTGTCATCAATACAGGAATAGATCATTATAGTTATTTTTATTTCCTGTGTGTCGGTATATTAAACGCCCAATACCGTTGATGTCAAATGAACATAATTACCACAAATTCTCTCGCAAAATATTCAGCTATGTGTGGTCCATAAAGAGTTAGTTGTGTCCACTGTGCACATGTACATCCCAACACCGGACTCAACGCATCGGTCGTCTGCCAAACCACGCGAACAGGAAGTTATATCATCAAAAACAACTTGCTGGCTCACATTCCATTATGTGGTATGGCTCTTTCCATTACATGCTCTTGTTTCTCGGGATAGTCAGGTGTTGCTGGAGATGTCTTCAAAATCTCATCCTTAAATTAAAGTAATACGATACGACTGATTTATAATTTTCAGATTGTTATCTAAATTGTAGAGCTGATCATGTATAATCAACATACACGTAAATTTGTTGACAAATTTTGTTTTCGTTGTTAGAAATGTTATGGTGCATAAAATTCACTTTTGCTCTGCTGCATATATAGCACAAACACAAAAAAAGGAGAGAGAAACAATTTGTTTATCCACATCTTAAAGCACTCAGATGTTGCTTTCAAACGTTTCTGATACAAATTATCTGTAACACAACCATGATAACAAATAAAGATCAGAAATATAAGGAGGATGAGCAAAAAACATGTACTTACTTGGGTACTGGAGTGAGATGAAGGACATGGTCACTCAGACAGATAAGTGTTGGACAGATGGTGGGGAAGTAAGAAGGTTAACTAGCCAATCGTGCGCTCGCTGTGTGACGTGGAAAGGACAACTAACGGCGCGGGGAAAAGGTAACTTGTGTCATTTCATATTTAAGATTTAAAGTTTCCCTTTCCTTGTTTATTAAAAGCTAAAGGAAAGTCTTCATTCTTTTGTGATGCCAATTCTGTTTCCATGAGAGGTGAACGGCGTTTTCAGTAGATAGATTTTAAGCTTCCATCTTTAAATTTTGAACAATACAACATTTAATGTCCATGTCGATCGAATACACCCCGTAAAACTTGAACTTAAGAACTTTCAGATTATTCAACATAATTCCTCATTGTCTATTTTCCCCTTTCTATATAGTAGCAATCCTGCTTCCTCGGTGTTTTCATATCACATTTGATTCGATATCCAGAGACCTACCCTACCCTAAGGCCACATAAATCAAAAACATACTAGTTAATGAAGGCCATTGGAATGCTGTATGGTCCAGATCAGCATCTTATTAGAAAATATCATAATGCTTTGGGTGATTTTAGTCAAGCTTGTTGATATTCATAGTGATTACGTTGTTAACACCTGCATTCTACCTAGATTTACATTGAGATTATAAAAATGAAGCAGAAGACGCTTATCCTTTCCGGAAAGTCTGGTCATGCCATCATTGTACCTTTTAGAGGTTATTTTACCAATATAATTTATAAATATTTAAAGTTATCCTTTGAATATGCACTTGTAGAAAGCCTGGACTATGTCAAACTGGAGGAAGGTTAAAAATGTCCATTGTAGGTATCTAGCCTTGAGTCGGATAATAGATTAGTTGATATCCAGCAGACAGATACTTTACTGGAAAGTAGACTGATAAAAATATCATCATGAAAATGTTTAAAGAGCCTAACGTTCATGTTCATTTAAATGATCAAATAACCAACATATGGTAAACAGGTGCCCTCAATCTCGTCTTTGATTAATTTACATTAGTTTACGACTTTCATCAGCCAAGAATAAAATGTTAATAACAGCGATCAGCGACCCAGCAGCAACTTATTATGTGGAGCATTGTAAAATATTGTTTTTTTGTTGTGTGAATTAGCTGGCTTATTTAAGTCATTCCCTGTTGTTACAAAGTTGACAATTCCAAACTGACAAACTATATAATGGACCCAATCCACACAATGCAATAGATTACGTTAAGGTCTAAATTTAACTATCAAATAAATAGATATATTGTTCCTGTCATTTTTATATTTCATATTTCATTTCAACATATTTCATTGGTAAAACAATTGATTGAACATCAGGCTTAAGCCTTTATTAAAGTTCTCTCCATTAAAAAAAGAGTAAATATTTTATATTATATTCATATTATATATATACTATATTTGTGTTGCTGTTAATTTAGGAGAAAATACAGTGGTAATTAGATATATTAGTTATATCTACTTTAAAATATCTCAAACTCCCCAATAGCTATCATGTACAACGATAGACAATCAATTCCCTGAATGGAAACCACGAATCTCCTGGATTCGTCTATGTTTTATTGATACATGAATAAGCTTCGATTGATATTAATTTTTTCAAATGTGATTTTTACTGCTATAGTCGCTTTAAACATTGTTAACACTAGCTATCACAATCATGACTGTGAGTCCAGTTTATCTAACTAAGCATTTGTGTCGTGTAATAATGTTTGATTGTAATAGAAAGTTTGGTTTGGTTTGTTTTTGTTTAACGTCCTATTAACAGCCAGGGTCATTTAAGGACGTGCCAGGTTTGGAGGTGGAGGAAAGCCGGAGTACCCGGATAAAAACCACCGGCCTACAGTCAGTACCTGGCAACTGCCCCACGTAGGTTTCGAACTCGCAACCCAGAGGTGGAGGGCTAGTGTTAACGTGTCGGGACACCTTAACCACTCCGCCACCGCGACCCCTGTAATAGAAAGTCTATAGGAGTTATCATATAAGTAATGTAAATATTACACACTTTCTGGTTCATATTACACGTAGTAGTTAGCACATAAAAATCTTTAAACCGTTTTATGTCTGTTAATCACTAGACCTTAACGGCCATGCACTGGGACATCATATCTACCTTACCAGGTATGCATATGAATAGATGAATCATATATTTATTGATTTTAAACCTGGGTGCCACTTTTCATTAGACTGCACCTAATGTATTCATGGTGATTCAACAATCATTAACAAAAAAGAAATACTACAGTAAAACCCCGTCGGTTCCTTGCAGAAACATCAAATTTCAATAACACACACTTTATATATTAAATGGTAAGACGGCAAATTATCAATGTATTCAGGTTACATAAATAGCAAGCATACATGCATGTACACGTGCCAAATTGTTCGTGTTGGTTGTGTTAAAAAATAAATAAATAAAAAAGATGAAAAAAACTTTTGGTGTTTTACTGTAATCTGGTGATCAAATACTACTGTATACTCAAAAAATACTGACGCTGCTTCTACATGAGAAAAACCTTTAACTTTGTGTGAAATAGAAAGATAAAACAGTGCTATTAGCAGTAGCATTCAACGAAATGCTAAACATGCACTTACAAATTATGTGTAAAAATAAATCATCTGCTTCCCTATATGTCTTGACTGATCGTCATTCGGTCAATTGTTAATTAATTCACGTGGTAAGAATCAACCAAAGGAAAACAGTCTCAACTGCCACACTGTAAGGTATGGCCTTGGTATCATTTAACATACAATCAACGTGTTAAGATAATTAAAGGGCCGCTTTATTGTGTCCTTTTGTTGAAACCATGGTTTATCGGTATGACATCTGGCCTCAAGCAAGGATACTCAGGTTTCTTTATATTGATGCCATACTGTGTAAAACGTGCACGTTGTTGCTTATATTATCTACATTATCGGTCACCGGACAATCTTACTCAATAAAACGATCAGTTGCTTATAATATCTACATTATCGGTCACGGTATAACCTTAACTAATAGAACAAGCTGTTGCTTATAATATCCACATTCTTGGTCACCGTATAAATTTACCAGGTGGAAAAAGTTGATGATTCCTATAATCTCTACATTATTTGTCATCATTGTACCTTACTTAGTAAAACGTACAAAATGTTGCCTATACCATCTACATTCTCTGATATCGGACACGACCTGGCCTGTGGGTCCATTGTTTAACTGTATGTCGTTTAAGCTTTCTTTAACAACTTCATTATTCGATGTCAAAGGAAACACATCTTGTAGTAGAATCAATAATAGTTGCTTATTCAATAGCTAAGTAAACAATAGATATATAACTATTGATTGTTATGTATTTTACCTTTTGAGACCATCTGCAAAGTTAGTCCTGTCACTTCTAGGTACAAGTGTAGACAATGTATAAACTTTCCAATGCAACATCTTATCTGGGCGAGTGACGTTCGGTCCCAAAAAATGCAGACGCACAACATGTTCTCATCTGAGCGAGTGACGTTCGGTACCAACATGTTTTTCCCCTAATCGGTAAGCAGAGTAATATTATGAACTTGTTCCGACCCACAAATATACTTCATGTACGTATATATTACTATGAACACCAAAAACGGGCCGTATATGGTGTCATTCACGGTTTAGCAATTACAACACTTTGGCATTCATAATTATCACATTCCTAAATGACTTTCAGTATTATAGCTGCCAGCTATCCGGAAGTCGAGCTAGCCAGCACTACCGGTCTTCTAATCACACACAGGAAAGTTGTATATATTGTACAGCATGTGGATGCACGTACCCGCTTAGTGAACCGACCTTCCGAATGCGCCTCGTATATAAACACCTACACAAGATATACCACAAGCCTAATCTTTACATGCGACTGTAGTATTAATTTAGCACTTCTTACGTTGTAGCTGTGCATGTCACCTCTGTGACTGTGTTCACTCAAATCGAACCATTCGAAGGCGTTGTGAATGTACAGTGTTCAATTATTGATGTTTAACTTCAAATCAAAACAAAATACAAATTAATTTCGTGTATATTGCTAAATTTATCTTTAAAACTGTTATCTACCTGTATTTTTTCATATATCATTTTATCTTAATTGATCATCAAATAAAGTATCTTCTGTTAATTTTGTACTGAAAATGAGTGTAAAAAATATTGTGAAGATGCAACTACTGTCTGTCGTATCGATGCTAGCTTATGAACATTAAGATAGTTATGCTTCATAATCTCTCGAATCTTTTATTATATCTCCTTCTTGCATACTCGTTTTGATACATTTTGTCTAATGTAGCATGCCCTCTGGAATATCAAGCCATATATCGCCTTCACATGTTCGTTACACCCCAAAATGTGGCTATGATCCTCAGACTGTAGAGAGGGTTAGATGTGAGAAATGATATAGAACGAGCGGCATGTGACGTCACAGGGGTATACCGGCGACTAGTGTATACGATTACAGGTGATAATGTCAGGTTCATGTGTACTATTTTAGAATAACATTAGTTTTACGTGAATGCAATAAAAAGTACATATATAGTAATTCATATCAAGTCATGATTACTAAACTCTTAAAAATACAGACAGATCGAGATTGACAGTTTATCTGTATGAGTTGAAGTAATTCATTCCCGTGCATGATTGGAAAGTAACCACATTATCACAATTAACACTACAATACGTTTTTTGTTTATTCATTTATTAATGTGAATTATAATGCTTTTGCGGTTCACTATAGTTCTGTTTGTATAGCATCTTTGTTCTTCCTTTCTTCATATTGGCGTATCTTCGGTTCCAAGAACAGTATAATCCCTCCGAATAACATAAAACCTCCCATGAGGTAGAACGCTAGTGTATATGAGTGGAAATTATCCCGGATAGCACCTGTATAAAACGGTATATGATTAATTATAGACAAACAAATCAAGAATAACATTATAAATCTGTATACCTGAAGATTGCTTCTGATATGGCTAAAAAAGCCGGAACATAATTGTAAATAAGGAAGTACCATCAAGCTTAATAATATCAAATGTACGATGTTATAAAGACCATGCACACTAAATAAAATATTGAGGATGTGACTTAATTTGCACTAGATTTACACTAGATTTGAATGGCGGGTGTCGCCAATTAAGCTTAACCTTCAGCAACATCTGGTTGTATTATGCATTTACTGTATTATTGATTACTATGCTAATTTTATTCGATTTGTAGTTAGATTGACGGTTCCGTTAGTATATTGGTATTCTCAGTTGTTTTGTGCAAACATTACATAATACCTGTATATCATCAAACTTCAATATGAATTGAAAGCGTGGTACATTTGAGCCAGAAATGAATTATTCTTACCTATGATAGGATTAAAGACGCATATCGATAATCCATGAGAAACCATGGTAATTGCTAATCCCTTCGATATATGTTCAATCCCTACAAAATCCACGACTAATACTGCAAGCATGGCGAAAAACGTCCCGTGGAAAGTCCCATACAACACCGAGTAAAGGGCAAGTGACCAGAACTCGGTGCAATAGGGAATCAGCAGAGTAGATATAGCTGTAATTATTAAGGAGCCCGCAACCAGGAAATGACGTTTGATCCTCTTGTTATCGGCGATAAAGACTAGTATGAATTTGTTTAGCAAATCTGTACAACCAATGATTGTAAGTAATTGTGTGTTTTGTTGGTCACTCATTCCCACGTCCTTTGCGTGATGTGGTAGATAGGTCACTATTAGGGCAAGACCAAACACAGAACATACTGAACTTGTCAAGTTCATCAAAAACAGTTTATTCTTCAAAAGCTTTAAATCTAAAATACTTCCAAGAACATTCTTGCATGTGAGTTTATGACACCTAGAAGTACAGGAATCCTCTTCGTCTTCACTGTCATTTCCGTCACCTGCTGACGACACAGAAAAGTGTATATTACCAAGGGAGCCTAAGGCGTCTCCGAGTCCCTGGGCTAACTCCGAGCTTTTGTGAAAACGGGATTTCGTAGCATATACGTCGTCAGTCACTCCGGAATCCGAAACCGTTCGTCGTCGTCCTGCTTGTACCATTTGATACCTCCTATCACTCCATGCTTGACCCCGTCCATTCGACTGATTAATGACCAGCCTGTCATAAGACTGGCCAATGGAAGCTGTTGAAACTTTAACTGGTTTGTAGATCACACCATTAAATTCAGACTGTTTTGTAATATTGCTCCCTCCATTCTCCTTTCTTAGTTTGTTTTTCGTTGGGCGACGTTTCAGAGGACGCATCAGTGATCCTGTGACCATTATATGGAGAAGCAAAGCAGAGACAATCCACAATGTTCCTTGTAAAGCGTACATATCCAAAAGGATCCGGAACAGGTTTGGGAGGACCAGGCCGCCGAAACTCCCACCAAAGTTCATTACCGCATTAGCCATTCCACGTCTTTTGTCGAAGTATTTCCCTAACATCACTGTTGCTGGCCCGTGAGCAAAAGCCCCGGCCGCCCCTATTGTAAATAAAACCAATACATTTAATCTTATAAGTGCAGTGAACACACGTTCTAATTTCAATTTACAATGGCAACTTTAAAGAGGCCAATGCCAGTCGAGATTCAAGTGTTGGAAAACATCTGAAACTAGGTTTGTTTCCTAACCTTTAAATTGTATAGATATTTTCTTTTCAAATGCCGTTCACTCCAATCTTTGTGTACGTTTTAATAGTCCCATTGGTCAGAATATATCAATTTCAATGGTGTAAGCATAATAGGTATACTATTCAAATTAACACTTATATAGTTCGTTCGGAATATTTCAAAAATACTTACCGAATAAGAATCCTATGGTCAAGAGGAGGAGTTCCGGGGTTTTCACGAAACTGCTAAAGAAGTAGCTGGAAAAGGCCAGGAGTCCGCCAATAATTATAAACGGTCGATTAGCATCCAATATCTCACAAATGGTAAGGATTACTAAGGCTGAAAAAAAAAAAACATTACATGGTCTGGAACTCCAAAATTTAAAAACAGATTAATATTACCAAGTCTAGAACTCAAAGGCTACAAAACAGATTAACATTAAATAGTCTAGAACTCAAAGGCTACAAAACAGAGTAACATTACAAAGTCTAGGACTCAAAGGCAACAAAACATATTAACAATACATAGTCTAGGACTACAAAACATTACATGGTCTATAACTCCTAGGCTACCAAACAGGTCAACGTTACATAGTCTAGGACTTCAAGGCTTACAAAACATAAAACAGTCAAGATCACCAACGCTTGAATAAATCATTTTCACACACAGTTGGGATCACACAAGCTGCAGACACAGATCAACCTCTCGAACGGAATTCGTAGTTGCCAAGGCTACAATACAAATCAACCTCACACACAGTTGGGGTCACCACGGCTACAAAATGGGTTAACCTATCGAACGGAAGTCATGGTCACCATGGCTACAAAATAGAGCAACCACTCGAACGAAAGTCATGAACACCAAAGCTATAAAACAGAAGGAAGTCAGAGTTAATAAGGCTACAAAATAGAAAATTAGATGTATCCTCATTTGTAATCCTCAATATGATTCTTATGTTTAAATAATCATACTTACACAGGAGGCTGAAAACCAGTGTCTGTACTGATAAGGCCAATGACAAAATGGACGCGTTTGTATCCATAGCCACTATGAACTCCACAAAGAATATCCCAAACGATCTCAGGAATCCTACTATCATGAAACTCTCCAGTGTCGCAGCTGAAAGAACAGAGAAAAAATAAACTATACAGAGAATGGTGTAGTTTCAATCATTTATATTTTCGTTGGCTTAGTGTTTTGACAACAGAGGAAGCCGTGTATACTGTGTATCAATGGGCGAACTTGATTCTAGCTTGCCGTCAGTGCCGTTTGCCGGTTTTGAGCTTGCCGACGGCACGTACATTCAAGCAAAGCGGCTCATTTGCAATATGGCCGACATAGACCAAAACATATTTTTATTTTTTTATTTTATACATTTATATATGAATAAACTATTTCAGAAGCATTGTAAACAACAAACGCTGCAGAACATTCAAAATCAGCTTATTTTGCAATATATATATGACTAAAATAGCCCGACCGGATCAAAATAAGTTGAAAATCTTTAACGTCTCACTTAATTTAATCTTTCGGTTGAACACGTCGCCATCTTGTTTGTCGGTGTGCCGGTGGTTTCAAACCGGCTGGAATTTGCGCCGATCGGCACATGCCGAAATTGCGCGCGCATATTCGGGACACAATCAAGTAATTTTACCGCCTTCCCACCTTGCCACCGGCACACCGGCACGTCAGAATCAAGTTCGCCCATTGTAATACAATATAAGGGCGATAACTCCCATTGCTGAAAATCACATGAATTTACTCTGTTGATAAATTATTGTAATGTGCATGTATCCACAAACGTCTACATCTGGTTAGTATTCACTAGAACAAACAATATTAGCCCCGACTCCTAATGTATCAACAAAGTGTAACGTAACACGTGTAGATCGAACGATACATCGATTGTGGAATGGAAGTAGGTTAAATAGCATAGAGCTGTTTTAAAACGGACAGTCTCATTGGTGGATTTAAAAACAAATATGTAGCATCCATCCCTTCCACAGCCGATGCATCATCGGCTATCACGACCGCTTTTGGTCCATTTTCTCATCTTTAAATCATTGCCACACGACAAAACAATAACATTATTAATAGTTAAGGATTTATGACCATGGTTTGTTATTGAGATGTTTTGTTTTTTGTTTTTTTGTTTTGTTTGTTTGTTTTGCATTTGATATTTCAGTCAGATTGAACTTAAATTGAACTGAATCGAAGCTCACCCTCACTTCCGAACTATGAAGGGTTTTACTTTGTTGATATATTAGGAATAGGGCTAATAGTTTACCAATACATACTAACCAGATGGCAACATATGCAATGTAACATACATCACACATCGTCCTAATTTCAATTACATACTGTGTATAATTGAAATGCATGGCTGTGTGTCGCCATATTTGGAACAACCCTATTCCTCAACTCCTCAACGAGGTAAACATTATTTACTGACTGCCATCCTAGACCATCCTTATCTGACGAGGTAAACATTACCTTCCGGACGCCACCCTAAACCATCCTTATCTGACGTGCCAAACATTACCTTCCGGACGCCACCCTAAACCATCCTTATCTGACGTGCCAAACATTACCTTCCGGACGCCACCCTAAACCATCCTTATCTGACGTGCCAAACATTACCTTCCGGACGCCACCCTAAACCATCCTTATCTGACGTGCCAAACATTACCTTCCGGACGCCACCCTAAACCATCCTTATCTGACGTGCCAAACATTACCTTCCGGACGCCACCCTAAACCATCCTTATCTGACGTGCCAAACATTACCTTCCGGACGCCACCCTAAACCATCCTTATCTGACGTGCCAATCATTACCTTCCGGACGCCACCCTAAACCATCCTTATCTGACGTGCCAAACATTACCTTCCGGACGCCATCCTTAACCATCCTTATCTGACGTGCCAAACATTACCTTCCGGACGCCACCCTAAACCATCCTTATCTGACGTGCCAAACATTACCTTCCGGACGCCACCCTATACCATCCTTATCTGACGTGCCAAACATTACCTTCCGGACGCCACACTGAATCATCCTTATCTGACGTGCCAAACATTACCTTCCGGACGCCACACTAAACCATACTATTCCTAATGCACGTCATCCTTAGCCAAACGTTTACCTATCAACACAATCCAAGCCCATCCCCGATCTGTTTGTTTATATGGGTCGTCTTCTTCTTCCCTTTCTTCTTCTTCCTCCTCCTCCTCTTCTTTCTCCTGTCGTTCACCTTGTTCCATCACGCCTATAAGACATAAACATACAGATATGGTATATATCATATTTATGTTAAAGGGGTCGTTATGGTTATAGCATGGATACGGTTACAATTGTGTTTCTTCAGTTTTCGGTCAGAGGATCATAAACAAGTCAGTTACAGAAGGACCGCCCACGTGACTCATATACCTAGGGTTCCTCTCACCGACTATAGTCAGTCTTTCAATCGTGCCATTGTAAGCAGGGATTTATTCAAAGAGCTAAGTACTTAAATGAGTTATATTGTCTCAGGCCCTTTCTCAAACTTTCTTCAAATCCAGCGGTAGATTTTTATTTCGTAAAGTCATTGAAGAAATTATTGGGAGAAGGTGTAGATAAGTTGTAGTAACTTGTGTCTAACCCATGTTCGTTGATGATTGGCAATACAAAATGTTTGAATTAAAAGCCAAACCTTTATTTAACAGGTTGCACTAGTGGACGTTATAGAGGTGGGTTGCTTTTACACCTGTAAGGTAGAGGGTAATTTTTCTCCGACAAACTAATTTATTTTCACATCTGTTTAAACGGAAATCATACCTAGGAGTTGACAGAGAAATCTCGAACAACAGGGAGACAAATCGGTGAATGATGGGGGAAATTCATCTGGAATTCATCTTGCAAAGGCAATACGTAGTCTACAGCTACATGTACAACTCACATAGATTAAGATCAGGTCCTTTTTATATGTTAACCATACATATATATCAGGGTACAAAAGAAATAACTTCAAAATGCAGCATTCATCAACTAATGCCTAATATACATGTGATGGAATTTACTTAAAATCTAATTGAAATTATAAGGTATTCTCAATACTAATTACTGTAAAATGGTGACCAATCTACAAGTGTTCATATTATTGCATTCGCATTGAATGGTTCAAGTATCAATACACTTACCAATCTGTAGATTTCTGCATAAGATACGAGTCTGACTCCAAATCTGAACGTGTACGTACCTGAATGTACATGCATCTACTGAACCTACTAGCTTTTGATTATTTTTGTCTACAATGACTACATTGCATTGTACATTGTAAGTAATTGATATAAGGTTTTAAAAACACTTTACAGGTAGGTTGTCATATACAGCCGGACAACAGATGTCACTAATTGTACAAATACTTGCTACGCATGTTCTCAACGGGTAGCCCGTTTAACTAACCCTGTAACCATGGTTACGGCCAGAGAGGCAATTGGTTGGATCACAAGTAGTTTACACTTAGAAAATTATTGTATAAGAGCTTCATCCGAGAGATTTCTATGATACTAGGCATACTGACAAACACACAGAAACGGGTTAGATAGAGGTCTGTAGAATCAACGCCGATGTAAATCCCCATCCCATTGGATATTCCAATTAACGTGTTACATGACTAATAATATATCAGTTTAACGGTCTACTGAAATAGAACAAATAAGTAATTTATGAGTATTTTGAATTTAAAAAAATTGAAGCAATTCAATATTAAGTTCTTGTTTTTCCTCCATTTTTATAGACAGTGCTTTGATAATGCAATCTACGTAAGTCGGTCAATGGTCGAGTTGAATCGCTGTTCATTAGCTTCCTAATATTTCAAAGGTTATAACTAAAAAAATAAATTTAATTTTAACATACAAAATAATTATACATAAATCGATACCTGCGTGTTCCCAGGTGCTACATAACGACTGCAAATACAACGCTACGACTTTGATGCTATAAATGAAATAGAATATTAAAAAAAAATAAAGAAGAAGAGATCCCTCGTCTGTTCCTTTAGAAAAGACTATATGTACCTTTTAACTACAAGTAAAATGTGGTACATCTGTCCAGGTGGGCAGAAAATGTGTCTTCTGATAAGTTTTGATGAGAACCATAGCAATGTTGACACGAAACTGAATTCGATAAGAAAAGCGAACAACTCGCGATAAGATTGCCCGTTTAAAAAGTATGGTATTAATGTTTACACAATGTTCTGACCTCGTTCTATACATAGCGTACATTCTAAATCAGCTGATTTGTAATGTCAACACGAATACATGTACACGCTAAAATCAGAACGTGGAAAATGAATGAGATGTACTTGTCACGATAATCCAGAAAATATCACAGTGACTAATAAACACCACGTTAAAAAAAAAAAAAAAGTAACCTACTTATATAACATCATGTATCTTTCTTGCTGCTTAAAACTTCCGCATTTGTCAATGTTCGTAGATTAATCTCTATGATAAAATACTATCAAGGTCATTAATCTATATGATAAAATACTATCAAGGTCAAAAGGTAAATCGTAGTAGAACGAAAAACATGTAGTGAAGGTCAGAGGAGGATGTACAATGGTACTTACTAACCTGCGGTTAAACGGTCGGTGTTTACCAAAAAGAACTGCACAAGTGTCTTCGCTCACAAAGTCTACCTAGAGATGCCTATATGTCACCTAACACGAGGGTACGTCCCTCAAATAGACTGTGTGACAACCTGATCGAGTTAGGTAATGTTATATTGAGTGTAAACGTTTACGCTAACAGGGAGCGTATATCGAACATCGCGTACTGATAATATGAATATCACAGCGCATGTCCAGCTGATGGTGGGGTGCCCGGTGAGGGATCACGGATTTTTCTGGAACACATCCTTCAAAACGTTTACCCATTCCCCCCACCCCTTGAAAACGTAAAAGGAAGACAAATATTTGTAATTCATTTTGCCTTGGGTGCTGGATGGGGGAGATACACCCGAACCGCTATACACAGTAATACAGAAGCGTATACGTGTAATATATTAATAGGGGGTCCTCTGTCAAAAGGAGGCTGATACGTATACCCGTATCTATTGCCAGTATCAGATAATACCGTAAAGTCATATCACAGATCTGGTATACCTGTAATACCTTAAAGATGATACGCGGCCGGCTGCGTATATGCTGATTTTCGGGGTCCTATATCTACGATATAGAATATCTTTGGGGATGGAATTATCTACTCACTTGCATATTAAGAAGGCACGAGAAACTAAAACTGTTGGATATTGGCCCATGTTAGAGCGTAAGAGTTTAACTTTTGATGTTGTGTGCATATTTTGTGTTTGTCGTCGGAGTAGTATGCAATATCTCGTGACTGAGGATTAATTGAGATATTCCTTCATTAAAGTGGTGCTTTACATGCAAGTGGGATACTCCATATACAATTTTTAAACGATAGATTTGAGGCTAACTACAGTAAAATCCTTCCTCGTACGAACCCTATCTATCGCCTAGAAATCAACCCGAGGCACTGTAAGTCTAAGTGCTGATACGAAATGACCGTTGACATACATGTATGTAATGACCATATATCGAATGGTACCCAAAACTTAAATCAAATACCCTATGAGATAGAAGTAATAATATATATAATATACAGCAAATTATGAAAATGTATTACTCATAATTAAAATATTCAGTTAACAATTAAAATATGTAGTTAATATTTAAGATATTTAAAATATATAGCTAATGATTAAAACCGATATGTAGCGCATGGCTGGCACATGTTATGACCTGTTCTCAGAAAGAGATAAGGGACCACAAAGTATATCAACGAGCATCAAACATGAATGACTTCATATCGTACGGGTGGAGATAATGGGCCCAATGAGATCATCAGATCAACTACTACACGTTAGCATTGGTCAACCTTCACCCCTCGAAACAAAGTATCTTGGGTAAACATTGAGCTACAATATATGTTTACCGTTTTCTGTTATCGTCGCGGGTTCCCTATTCTCGCGGGTTTTCCTGTCCTCACGGGTTCCCTAAATGTTCGCGGCAACTGAAGAATGGCTGTAGAATACACAAGCGGATTTTGTTTACGTCATTCGTAGACAACTAGTTAATCTGTGATGAACAGTTACCAGCATTTTCATTACTTATATTATTTATGCTTTAAGCCACAATAACGACATCAGCCGCTTACCGCTATGTTCCGCGGGAATAGAGTATTACATTATATTAATACAGATTTAAGATTCTGCCGCAAAAATGGAATTTTTGACGAATTTACGAAACATATGCAATACGTTTTAGTAAAATTAAACATACCTGTTCGAAAGATAATCCTCAGCACAATGGCCGTAAACCAACCGGAGCCAGGTACCTTGAGCCATTGTCTTCAATTCAATTCAATTCAATTCAATTTGTTTATTCAGTAAGCCTTACTTGCTACTGACTTAAGATACATTGTTATGCCGTCCATGTCGCTTACACGTTTACATTGCTTATAGTAATATCACCCAAACACCCCAACAATAGAACAGCCAGGTTCCTACGTAAGCAGTCTATACATAGTAAATAGAAAAGATTGATGAATGGGTAATTCCATAGTGGTTTTAGTTTGTATTGTTATAAATTGATTATGTTGACATTAGGATGAACACAATAGAGTATGGCAGGTGATTCCTCGGATTACTTATATTGGACTATTTGAATATATACATGCATATGGTGGATCGATATCGATTATAAGAGGTACTTAAGTAAGTTATTATTGACTATTCATTTAAACACAACACACGAATCACCTACGTCACTTTATACTATAACTCGGGTGATAAAATTCAATATTTACATAGATTTAAAAATAATCGCAAAAAGTTCTCCTCAGGGAAATTATTTTTTATAACGCAGCAAAACATATGATATTTCCTAATTTTTGACCTCCTGCTATTATTTAACAATGATTGGCCGTGATCAAGACCAGGAGGTCGAAAATTAGAACAAAAAAGGGATGGTTTGCTTTCACTTACGTGTAAGTTTACATTTGTAGTATATACATGTAATACCAAATATCCGAAAGAAAGTCAAAAACACCACATAACTTTGTGCCGTTAGTTTTCTGCTTGCAGCCTGGAGGTCGTAAGCACATTTTGCATTTGTACATTTCATATAAACCTGTGTTTAATGTGTTGATGAGCGTACTCAATGATGAAAAAATGTTTCAAGTTTTACATTTAGTCGCCTTTTATGGTATCTGAACTTTAGGCTCTTGGCATCACTAACTAGTCGGCCGAAGAGTTTCATGATGTCCCGAACATCAATGATGATTCCTAAAAGAACGCAAACAGCTGTATTGTGTCCCTAACATCAACGACGAGTTTTAAAAGGACGAAATAGATGCATGGTGTCCCGAATATCAATAATGAGTCCCAGGAGGAAATAGCTGTATGATGTCCTTAACATCAACGACGAGTCATAAACGAACGCAAACAGCTGTATTGTGTCCCTAACATCAACGACGAGTCATAAAAGAACGCAAACAGCTGTATTGTGTCCCTAACATCAACGACGAGTCATAAAAGGAGGAAACAGGTGTATTGTGTCCCGAACATCAATGACGAGTCCTAGGACGTAACAGCTGTATGATGTCCTTAACATCACTGACGAGTCATCGGATGAAAAAGCTATATGATGTCCCGAACATCAACGACGAGTTTTAAAAGGACTAAATAGATGTATTATGTACCTAACATCACTAACTAGTCCTAGAAGGAGGAAACAGCTGTATGTGTCCCTGGTATCACTGACGAGTCCTAGAAGGACGAAACAGCTGTATGATGTCCCCAGCATCACTGACGAGTCCTAGAAGGAAGGAGGAAACAGCTGCATGGTGTCCCTAACATCACTGACAAGTCCTAGAAGGACGAAACAGCTGTATGGTGTCCCTAGCATCACTGACGAGTCCTAGAAGGACGTAACAGCTGTATAATATCCCTAACAACACTTACGAGTCCTAGAAGGACGACACTTCTGTATGATGTCCCTAACATCACTGACGAGTCCTAGAAGGACTAAACAGCTGTATGGTGTCCCTAACATCACCGACGAGTCATAGAAGGACGACACAGCTGTATGATGTTCCCAGCATCACTTACGAGTCCTAGAAGGACGACACCTCTGTATGATGTCCCTAACATCACTGACGAGTCCTAGAAGGACGAAACAGCTGTATGGTGTCCCTAACATCACCGACGAGTCATAGAAGGACGACACAGCTGTATGATGTCCCCAGCATCACTGACGAGTCCTAGATGGACGAAACATTACGCAGCAGGATTATTAAAGTAGTTGTGACGCGGCCTTGAGTTCAACTCGTAAGCCTACTAGACGGAGAGAAATGTGGTTATTCAACTTCATTGAATTTTTATTATTTAAATAATCAATAAATTTCTGTGTAGTTTATCTAGTTCTTGTAAGAATATTGCCACTTTATTAAGTAGTCTAGTATTGCAAATCGTGAATATTCCTTTCATATTGATAATACTCTGGATACATGTAATAATATTTATGTATAAATTCGTCACTTATTTCTTTCGCATTTTCGCATTGATAAAGTTAATGAAACTCATCGCCAATGTATATGTTACATAAAGGACATTTCCCATGCCCATAGACCACTCAATTGGAAATCTTAAATTAGATGTTCTAAATCTGCAGAGATATTTACTTTTCTCTGGATTGAGTTTGATTAGATAAGTCTCTAATTCCTATTTAATTTTTAAACTTGAACAAGTTCTCCTACGTGAGGAAATACCTATACCATGATACCCTTCCTGAATAAATCGATCAATTAGCCTTTGTTTGACATTAGCCTTTAACACATTTCTATTGGCAGTACATAGATATTGTGTATGCCATAAATCGCTATATCCTGTATCAATCGGTATTGGTTTTATAAACGTTAACAATTTAAAATCAGTTTGATCTTGCAACAGAAGTCTATACATAAAAAGATGTAGATTACTAGATATTTTATTTTCACCTGTAACGAATTTATGCCAGAAGGTTACAATTCGTGTCTTAGTGTCTATTGCCAAGGGGTAACGACCAAGCCCTCGCTATATCAAAAAAAGGGGGGTATTACTTCTCAGGTTAAGACTATTTTTGCAAAATTGCAGATTTTGTTCAATACCAGTCACCTTCTGAAAACTCCGTACCTCACACCCATACAGTTAAATTGCTGATACAGGTGAATCAAAAAATTTAAGCTAAATATCAACATATATTATTATATTTCTAATTTCCCGATAGAGGTCATGTAATGAATTTCTAGCCTGTTCAGAAAATGTGTTCATGGCTTTAATGAACGTAACCGTACATGATAAAACAATATAATAAATCAAGATAAAGAGTCTACAATCATCAGCGGCTCACTATTGTAAGTAAATGAATATGAACTTCTAAAGTTTCGGGAGCAACATTAACCCGGATGTACTTTGCATATATGTTTGCACACCTGTCAAAGTTGATGCCTTTTTAATTTGTCAACATAAGAATTAGGCCCAACGTGTTCATCCGCGCTGCGTGACCTACTTATTATATAAAAAAGGTCCAGTAGTCTCTGATTGAAACCAATAGAGTTTGAACCATTCATATACCTCTGACTGCATTTCAAAAATTGATCTACATGTATATTTCCTTTGAAATATCCGTGCGTGTGTTTTCAAACCTTCTTCTAGTTTGACAACTGTCTGGATGTTTTTATGCGTCCACAGAAGACGAAAGGTAAACACATGCACATAATTCACCGAAGTTTAAAATTTGTTTGCATTTGCTAAACGTTAAATATTGTCATATACTTAAACTCGGTACAGAAGAAAAAAACAACGACTTGCCGAATGCTTGTCACATTGATCTTTATATAATCTAGTACAATCAAAATCGCACGTAAGCCGAAACGACAAAAATATCTTACCTGTGCCGCAGATATCACTGACAGGTATGTATTGATACCCTGTGGAGAGTGTAGTCTCTTCGATATATTTTGATTTCTGTTCACAAATACAAATGACTCAAATAATTAAATGTACTAAGCACACAAAATTTGGCATTAATGTAATATAGTTTTTGTGAATTTAGTGACTTGCTGCCTTTAAAAAGACGTTCATGTAAATGACGACTGGCAATGCCACCTTTTTACAACTTAAACACTTGAATTTTTCCACATCAGCCGTGGACTTTCCCTTTCTACATAGTAGAATATCGCCTTGAACAAGCCTTGGTACTGATACGTCATAGATGATTTTATGTGCTATATATTGTTCCTAATATTACTATTCCCGTGACAGATGCTAATTGAAAGTGTTCGATACTCGTTGATATGTTTCGTGAAACCGTTGTCACAATGACGGATCTTAGATTTCAGAACATGATACATCCTAGCAACAAATTTGACTTACACGGCGGAAGTGTTCGTTGAGGAAGCGGTCATTCCTCTTTCTAGAACACAGGGTCTTATTCACGTTGGTCAGCATTTCATAGGCCTGCATATGCATCTATGTTTCGTTCGTATTCTGGTCCCGTTGGAACTATTTTGGGCTGATCAAGAAGACAAGGGAAAAGACGAAGCTGAAGATGAAGCTTTGGCAATTTACAAATAGCATCGCCATCGTCATCGTCATATGTTTAATGTAGTGCAGTCAAACTTTATTGATCACCTGAATTAAGTTATCCCATCTCATATGCGACTCTATTTTCCCCTCCGATGGTTGTTTATTATACAATTTATCTGAACATGGATTAAAAGACCACACATCATCATTATACTACACAGGAAAAATGTCTTCATGTCAATTTAGGTCAATTTTGTGTGAAAATGTGTAAATTTGACCTGAAAAGAGCAAAATGGTCAATGAATTTCAAGAAATTTACCTGAATATAACATTATTTTTTTCATGTCAAATTTAAGTCCATTTTTGTATATTTTCATGTCAAATTCTGTCGATTTTCGGTCAATATTTGTTCAGGTCAAATTTACCTCAAGACATTGTCTGTGTCGGATAACGTATACTAAGAACATTAGCTGTACGTGGAATACATTCAATGTCAAATGTACAAGAATAACTTTAAATAATTTAATAAGCAGTATAATTTATATACGATTGAATCGTAATCAATTCACCTATGATGTAAAAGTGCAGTATTACATGATGTTTGCTTACAAAATTGATTCTCCATTTAAAACAATATATGTTTTGTACTACTGGTGTGATAGTGTGTAGTTTTACAGCCCTTACTTGGAAGAAAGCCCTGTTAACTGGGATTTAGTCTGCATTACAATGTATGTATCGTCTTAACTACCATGAATATTAATTGCTACAGGTCAAAATAAACACATAGTGTTAATGTTCTGTTAAATTACACAAGGTATTCAATATCCGGTTTATACCTTTACATCCACTCTACATATTTTAATTAGTTGCTATGACATTTCGTTAGACCCAATTTGAATTGTATTAGCCTCTCTAGATTTCCTAACATGTGGGGGCCATCGCCGACTAGAGGACTTAAACAGATATATTGTGCATTCTTACAATCATTATTCTGCATGTAATACAATATTCTAAAAGTATTGCTTGTCATATGTATGTCAATGACTATTCATAGATAAATTTAAGATTTCTAAAACGTCTGTAGTTGGGTAATATCGTTCGAAGATGTTCAGTCCACGTAAATAATATCGACAAAAAGCCTATCTGAATTTTAAACAAAGACATTTCCAACCAATAGGTACATGTAAGTTCTTAATGGTAAGAATATACATACATGTAAAGCTCAAGTTTGAATCCATATTACAAAAAAATGTTTACCATCCCTAACGCATAAATCAAGTTTATCAACGATTTTATGCGGCTAAGCAAACACTTCTAACGGTACATGTAGTTATTTACTCAACGTCACTTGTCAATCTAATTTTATAAAAGATGCCTTGTAGCTATCAAATAAAACATAAAGCTATGTTTGAAAGTTTGTTGCTTAATGAAATATATCTTCCCGTACAAATACCTTGCGTGTAAAATAATCATAACTCACATTCTATATATAACAAGGATGGATAGTATTGCAACAGCAATACAAAGTCCCCTGCCTGAGCTAGAAGTGCACCTATTCATTTCCCATTTTTTCTTGAAAAATAGTTTTTCGAAAAAAACAAATGTGGGATGCACAACTACATGTTATACTGATAATGTATACCAAGTTTCGTTAAGATCGGAGTAGTCCTTTAGGAGTAGTTCTCCGGTGACAGACAGACAGACGGACGGACAGACGGACGGAGGGTAAACCTATAGTCCCCCCGTTTTTCAAACGGCAGGGGACTAAAAATACCAGCAATTTGGAAAAAAAATTAAATGAATATAATTAAATGCACAATGTTACTTAAATTCAATTAAGATTCATGAGAACATGAAAACAAATCTGCCTCAAATGGAAGTTCCTTAAATGTTGTCATATTGATAACAGTTGAGCACCCATTACTTGTCACAGTGTTAACAATTGAGTATTAACAATGTGGTAATACTATTAACAGGTAAGTAAACAAGGCATGACCACAGAGTTAACAGACACGTAAGAAGAACATGATCATATAAATATTGGCAACAGCTCTATCGTACCTTCAACATTAGGATAGCGTCACCAATCTGGAAACCGCTATCCATGTACTATCAACATTATCATCAACATTCAGTTTCACATGCAATTATCACGAATTCACAAATAAGATATTACCTGGATATTATCACAATTTACATATTTTAAAGTTGTAAAATTTATTTTAAAAGTTATTTACAATGCTATTTCAGTACGCTGTAATTCTGTTTGTATAACATCTTTATTCTTCCTTTCTTCATATTGTCGTATCTTCGGTTCCAAGAACAGTATAATCCCTCCGAATAACATAAAACCTCCCATGAGGTAGAACGCTAGTGTATATGAGTGGAAATTATCCCGGATAGCACCTGTATAAAACGGTATATGATTAATTATAGACAAACAATCATGCATAAGAGTATGGAACCGTATCAATGAAGTTTGCTTCTTAACTGCCAAGGAAATAATAAAAGGTACCTAATCGTTAAATATGTACTATCATATTTACTGATACAGAGTGTGCCATATGTTATAAAGACCTAATCATAATTTTGAGCATGTGACTTAACTCACATTTTCTCCTAGATTTGTATGACGGATGTCGCCGATGGCGCTTTTCATTCAGATCTTATTATCTTTCTTGTCCTTGCAAATTTTGTCAATATTTGGTCCTGATTTTTAGTTACGTGTAGAATTACGGTTTTGTTTGCAATTCAGTGTTTTTTATGCTATTTTCTAAAAGAGACACAATATGTAAACATGATTTAATACAAACTGAGAGCAAAATATAGCTGAACCATAAATTAATTGAACTTACCAATGATTGGGTTGAAGACGCAGACCGACACTCCATGGGAAAGCATGGTTATTGCTAATCCATTGGATATATTTTCGATTCCTACAAAATCCACGACTAATACTGCAAGCATGGCGAAAAACGTCCCGTGGAAAGTCCCATACAACACCGAGTAAAGGGCAAGTGACCAGAACTCGGTGCAATAGGGAATCAGCAGAGTAGATATAGCTGTAATTATTAAGGAGCCCGCAACCAGGAAATGACGTTTGATCCTCTTGTTATCAGCAATGAAGGCTAATATGAATTTGTTTAGCAAATCTGTACAGCCAATGATTGTAAGTAATTGTGTGGTTTGTTGGTCACTCATACCCACGTCCTTAGCGTGATGTGGTAGATAGGTCACTATTAGGGCAAGACCAAACACAGAACATACTGAACTTGTCAAGTTCATCAAAAACAGTTTATTCTTCAAAAGCTTTAAATCTGAAATGCTTGCAAGAACATTCTTACATGTGAGTTTATGACAGAAACTAGATACACAGGTATCCTCTTCGTCTTCACTGTCATTTTCATCGCCTGCTGACGATACAGAAAAGTGTATATGACCAAGGGAGCCTAAGGCGTCTCCAAGTCCCTGGGCTAACTCCGAGCTTTTGTGAAAACGGGATTTCGCAGCATATACGTCGCCCGTCACTACGGAATCTGAGACCGTCCGTCGTCGTTCTGCTTGTAGCATTTTATAGCTCCGCTTACTCCATGTTTCATCCTGTCCATGGTTCATGACCAGCCTGTCATAAGACTGGCCAATAGAAGCTGTTGTAACTTTAAGGGGTTTGTAGATCACGCCATTAAATTCAAGCTTTTTTGCAATTTTGCCCTCGCCATTGTCCTTTAATAGTTTATTTATGATTGGGCGACGTCTAAGAGGACGGAGAAGTGATCCTGTGACCATAATATGGAAAAGCAATGCCGAGGCAATCAACAATGTCCCTTGTAAAGCGTACACATCCAATAGGATCCGGAACAGGTTCGGTAGGACCAAGCGGCCGAAACTCCCGCCAAAGTTCATTACCGCATTAGCCATTCCCCGTCTCTTGTCGAAGTATTTCCCTAACATCACTAGCGCTGGTCCGTGGGTAAAAGCCATGGCCGACCCTATTGTAAATAAAAAGCAATACGCTTAAACTTATATTTGTTGTAAAATAAAAAACCTGATTTCAATGGACAATGCCAATCATAAACAGGTCAATACTTTTTGCGGTTCAAGTGTTGGAGAACAACTCAAACTTTTAATTTTGCCACCTTTAAAATTGCTATACATGTATGTGCCAGAAGACCGACCGGGGTATGCATTTACCAAACTGTGTTTACGTTGATCGTGGCCAAAGTAGTTTAAAACACTAAAACACCGTTCAATCTGATCTAAATATTTTAATAATTCCATTGATCTGAATAGATTGATTTCAATAGCGTAAGTATAATGAGCATACTTTATCGGTACAATATAAGAATTTTTCAAAAATATTTACCGAATAAGAACCCTATGGTGAGGACGAGGAGTTCCGGTGTTCTCACGAAACTGCTAAGGAGGTAGCTGGCGAAGGCCAAAATTCCACCAATAATCACAAACGGTCGATTAGCATCAAGTATCTCACAAATGGGTAGGATTACTAAGGCTGAAAAACGTATCAACGTTATATAGTCTGGGACATCAAGGCAACAGAACAGATCAAACATCAAACAAAGTCTCTAATTCTAAACAATAAATATCAGGCAGTCAGAATCACAAAGACTTAAGCATACCAACATCACACACATTCAGGGTCAACAAGGCTACAAACATATCAACATCACACAGCCAGAGTCAACAAGGCTACAAATATATCAACATCACAGAGTCAGAGTCAACAATGTTACAAACATATCAACCTTGCACATAGTCAGGGTCAACAAGGCTACAAACATATCAACATTACACAGTCAGGGTCAACAAGGCTACAAACATATCAACATTACACAGTCAGGGTCAACAAGGCTACAAACATATCAACATCACACTGTCAGGGTCAACAAGGCTACAAACATATCAACATCACACAGTCAGGGTCAACAAGGCTACAAACATATCAACATTACACACTCTCAGGGTCAACAAGGCTACAAACATTTCAACATTACACACAGTGTCAGGATCAACAAGGCTACAAATATATCAGCATTACACACAGTGTCAGGATCAACAAGGCTACAAACCTATCAACATTACACAATCAGGGTCAACAAGGCTACAAACATATCAACATTGCACATAGTCAGGGTCAACAAGGCTACAAACATATCAACATCACAGAGTCAGGGTCAACAAGGCTACAAACATATCAACATTGCACATAGTCAGGGTCAACAAGGCTACAAACATATCAACATTGCACAAAGTAAGGGTCAACAAGGCTACAAACATATCAACATCACAGAGTCATGGTCAACAAGGCTACAAACATATCAAAATTGTACACAGTCAGGGTCAACAAAGCTACAAACCTATCAACATTGCACACTGTCAGGATCAACAAGGCTACAAACATATCAAAATCACACAGTCAGGGTCAACAAGGCTACAAACATATCAACAGTACACACAGATAGAGTCAGGAAGTCTGAAACATATCAAAACAGTTCACTCTCAGGATCAACAAGACTACAAACATACCAACATTGCACACAGTCAGGGTCAACAAGGTTACACACATATCAACATTACACACAGTGTCAGCATCAATAAGGCTACAAACATTTCAATATCACACACAGTCTCAGGGTCAACAAGGCTACAAAAATACCAACATCACACTGTCAGGGTCAACAAGGTTGCACACATATCAACATTACACACAGTCAGGGTCAATAAGGCTACAAACATATCAACATTACACACACTGTGAGCGTCAACAAGGCTACAAACATATCAACATTACACACTGCCAGGGTCAACAAGGCTACAAACATATCAATATTTCACATAGTAAGGGTCAACAAGGCTACAAACATATCAAAATTGCACACTGCCAGGGTCAACAGCTGCAAAACAGATTTAGCTCACGAAGGAATAGGATCACCAAGGCTATCAAAGCATATCAAACTTCAATACAGATCAATCTCACGATCGGATGTCAGTGTTAACAAAGCCACAAGATATTCAATTATATATACTGTGGAACTTCGTTAACTAGAACTCGGAAAACTCGAATACCCCGCTTAACTCGAAGTACGTCGTCAGTCCCGGCCGAATTCTCTCTTTATCATAGTATCTCGTGGTCCCTGTAGAGTTCGAGTTAACGAAGTTCAACTGTATCAACATTCGGAATACTCAGTGTGATTCGCTCGATTAAATACTCACATAATAAACAAAAAACCAGTGTCTGTACTGATAAGGCCAATGACAGAATGGACGCTTTTGTATTCATAGCAACAAGGAACTCCACAAAGAATATCCCAAACGATCTCAGGAATCCTATAAGCATGAAACTCTCCAGCGTCGCAGCTAAAGGAAGACAGAATTATTAAATCATACAGAAAATGTGTTATAAATTTTCGGATGCTGAGTGTTTTGTCAAAAGTTGAAGCACCGTATCTATGTTATGCAGTACAAGGGCGATAGCTCTTATTGTTGTGCGAACAAATTCTCAGGAATTTCATCAGATGATGAATCATATTAGCATATAACATGCAATATTTACAGGACTAATTAGAATTAGATATTGTGTTAAATGGAAATGAATAGCTATGTGTGTCGCTGAATGAGTAGGAAATCTTACTCCTCCAGAGTACAGACAATGCACCCTTCGTATGTACGCAGTGAAAACATTATATACCGAGGAATCAACATTAATATACGGAATCTCTTGTATGGCGTCATGATAAAACATTGATAATGAACATGGCAAATAAATAATTACAGTGGACTCTGTCTAAACCGGACACATTTCGGACCACAAAATAAAGCCGGTTTGTAGAGAGTTCCGGATTGTATAGATTCTACGTTTATATCGTTGTTGAATGCAAAAAAAAAAATGAATAAAAGATATATCATATCTGTATATCGGTTCGTGCATTCTGTACACCTTAGATTTGCCACATGCACATTAATTCTTATTTTGATGTCACTTTTATAGATCATTGTTTTTACCCATTTCCCCGTCCCGTAGGTTAAAACATTACCTTCTGAATACAATCCTAACCCCACCCATACCTGACAAGCTAAACACTGTCTACTGAACATATACTAAACCATACTTATCTGATGAGCCAGATGGTACCTACTAAACGCCATCCTAATATAAACTATCCTTATTAGACCAGCCAAACGTTACCTTCTTGACCCCTCCCAAAACTATCCATATCTGACGACTCAAACGTTACCTTTTGGACCCCTACCCTAAACCATCTTTATCTGACGAGCCGAATGTTACCGTCTGCAAGCCATCCTAAGCCAAACGTTTACCTATCAACACCATCCAAGCCCATCCCCGATCTGTTTGTTTATATTTGTCGACTTCTTCGTCCTCTTCTTCTTCCTCAGCCTCCTCTTTCCTCTCTCGTTCACCTTGTTTCATCACGCCTATAAGACATAAACATATATATGGCATAATATATTATAATGTATCTGTTATGTGGATTGTAATGGTTATAACATAGATACGATTACAGTTCTGTTTCTTTGCGTTTTGGGTAGTGATCTTAAATTAGCTATTTTCAGTAGTTAACCACCTACACACCTCCACCCCTCGCTGGAATTCGTCTCAGCACTAAAGTCAGAATATCAATCGTGCCACTGTCAGGTGCTTTTACGAGCCTAATATTGTAACAGACATCTTGAATTATGATCGTACGTTCGTCAACTCAAGCCAGTGTTGTGAAACATATTCATCAGGCTCTCCACCTAAATTCTACGGTAAATAATTCAGCCACAGATTTTGATTTCTTAACCTCTTTGCAGAAATATCCATGGGTCGTTATAAATGATAGTTTTCCCATGTTTAAATGTGGGAGAAGGCATAGATAAGCTGTAATAATTTGAGCCATGCCCTTGTTCAATGTTGGCTGACAATAAACATATTTGAATAAAAATCAAAACCTATATTTAACAGGTTATATACGTGGACGTTATAGAGTACGACTAGTGGTGGTTACATGTGTTTGAGAGGAAATGTTTGTTTCGTTGAAATAAAATGGCTTTATAATGCCCTTTTAGTATATGCAAATCCTTATTATGATAAACATGGTTAGAACTTTTGGTGATAAATAGAATAATCGATTATCTGGAGTGTGACATCTCCAACAAGACAGAGTCTCTGATTAGACAATCGAAAATGTCACCCGGCGATTGGATATTTCGCTGTCACACCCGTAAGCTAGGTGTTGATTTTTCCCTCAGTATTCTATTTTTATTTTCACCTGCATTTCTTTACAAAAACTTCTAGTAGACATCATGTATAAAAGCATTTCCGGTTAATTTCCGGTTCAGAATACCTTCAGGTGCTATCTGTCACAACCTAAGACACCACAACCTATGATATGACACAGAAATTTCGAAGAGTTAAAACGGGAGATACGTCTGTAAATGAGGGGGAACATCAATTCTGGAATTCACCTCGCAAGGTCAATACGTAGCCTTACAGCTACGTATATAACTTCTATATAGGGGTTCATTACGGCATTATGGTTCATTTGTCCAACTGATGTCAAAATAAATCTTGGAATTAGATGTACTCGTACTAAATCTATAGATAATGATGAACTGAAATGGCATACTTTCCTAATTTATGATATTTAAGATAGGTAATTAGATTCAAAATTTGGATGATAATTTCCCGTTTTTCCTCCAATGATTTCAATAAACAGTGCTTTAATATTGCAATTGACGTAAGAGGGTCAATGCTGGAATTGAATCCATGCTTATTAACTTCATGAACTTTGAAAGGTTATAAACTAAAGCATAAACAAAAAATGAATAAAATAATGAGAACTAAACTAAACTAAAATAACGCACACAGGATCGATATCTGCCTGTTCCCAGCTATTACATTTCGGCTGGCATCATAACCTTGACAATATCACAACTGATTAATACACCGTATATACAAAGCAGTTCCCTACATTAGAGATCTAAATATAACATCTTGTCTGTTTCCTACTAGTAGAAACCTCCACATTTGTCGTGTTCGTAGATTAATCTACATGATAATATCTTATCAAGGTCATTAATCTATATGATAGAATACTATCAAGGTCAAGAGGGAAACCATAGTAGGACGAAAACAAAATGTGAATGTCATGAAGAACGTGCAATTGTACTTACTTGTATCCTGTGGATAAACGGTCATTGTCTTCGTTCAGAAAGTCTGTTCGAGAGACGCTTATCAGTCACCTAACACGAGGTTACGTTTCTAGAATGGACTGTGTGACAACTTAATCGAGTAATGCTACTAAGCATAAACGTTAACGCCAACATTGAAATGATATATCGAACATAACCTACTGAAAATATGTCCTGTTAATGAATATCACAGCGCATGTCTAGCTGATGATGGAGTGCCATGTGAGGGATGAGGGAATTCTGGGACACACCCTTTAAAACATATATCCCAATTTCCTTACTCCTACAAAACATATAGTCCATTGCCTTACCTCATCAAAACATCTAACTAATTCCCTCTCCCCTTCAAAACATGTTCCCCTTCCCAAAACCCTACGCCGTCAAAACATCTATCCCATTTCTTCATCCCTTCAAAACATCTACCCCATTCCCTTACCCATTAAAAACATCTACCCCTTTCCCTTACCCATTCAAAATATCTACCCCAATTCTTCATCCCTTCAAAACATGTTCCCCTTCCCATTCCCTCATCCCTTCAAACTATCTACCCCATTCCCTTACCCATTCAAAACATCTACCAAATTCCGTTACCCTTTCAAAACAATTACCTCATTCCCTCACCCCTTCAAAATATCTGCACAATTTCCTAACCCCTTCAAAAAATCTTCCCCATTCCCTCGCCTCTTCAACATATGTAACCCTATTTCTCATTCCTTCAAAACATATACCGCATTCCCTCAATCCTAAAAAACATCTACCCCAATCCCCAACCCCTTCAAAACATCCCCCCATTCCCTTACCCCTTCAAAACATCCACCCCATTCCCTTACCCCTTCAAAACATCTACCCCCATTCCCTTACCCCTTCAAAACATCCACCCCATTCCCCTACCCTTCAAAACATCCACCCCATTCCCCTTACCCTTCAAAACATCCACCCCCCATTCCCTTACCCCCTTCAAAACTCCACCCCATTCCCTACCCCTACCCTTCAAACATCTCCACCAATCCTTAGAACCCTATCCATTCAAACATCCACCCATTCCCTTACCCCTTCAAACATCCACCCCATTCCCTTACCTCTCAAACTCTACCCCATTCCCTTACCCTTCAAACATCTACCATTCCCTTACCCTTCAACACACCCCTCCTAGAACCCTAACTCCTTCAAAACATCCACCCCATTCCCTTACCCCTTCAAAACATCTACCCCATTCCCTTACCCCGGCAAAAACAGCGACCCCAGGCCCGGACCCCGGCAAAACAGCCACCCCATGCCCGGACCCCGGCAAAACAGCCACCCAGTCCCGTGACCCCGGCAAAACAGCCAGCCATGCCCGGACCCCGTGCAAAACAGCCACCCCAGCCCGGACCCCGGCAAAACAGCCACCCCATGCCCGGACCCCGGCAAAACAGCCACCCGAGCCCGGTACCCCGGCAAAACATGCACCCCATGCCCGACCCCTGGCAAAACAGCCAGCCCCATGTCCGGACCCCGGCAAAAACATGCGACCCCAGGCCCGGACCCGGCAAAAACGACCCCATTCCCGGACCCCGGTCAAAACATCCACCCCATTCCCCTACCCCTTCAAAACATCTACCCCAATCCTTAGAACCCTAACCATTCAAAACATCCACCCCATTCCCTTACCCCTTCAAAACATCCACCCCATTCCCTTACCCTCTCAAAACATCTACCCCATTCCCTACCCCTTCAAAACATCCACCCCATTCCCTTACCCCTTCAAAACATCCACCCCATTCCCTTACCCCTTCAAAACATCTACCCCATTCCCTTACCCCTTCAAAACATCCACCCCAATCCTTAGAACCCTAACTCCTTCAAAACATCCACCCCATTCCCTTACCCCTTCAAAACATCCACCCCATTCCCTTACCCCTTCAAAACATCCACCCCATTCCCTTACCCCTTAAAAACATCTACCTTATTCCCTCGTTCATTAAAAACGTAAAATATGAAGGCAAATGTTTGTATTTTTATTTGCCATTGGTGTTGATGGAGGAGACACACCGGGACCTCCATATATATATATATACAGTACTACAGTGAAATATATATTCTTATTTATATCTCTCTATACTAAATGTGTTAAAAGAGAATAAAACAAATTGAAATTTATTTTCTGTCTGGTACAATGAAACGATACCTACAAGGAGCCCGAATGTATATTGGAGCAAGATTGTTATAGGTATGAGTATTTACATGGACGATGGGACAGAGAAAGCTAGTACGTGCCAGACAAATACATTATATATCCCATATGATATTTTATACATTATTACACAATATGTCGTTTTGATATTTATGCCATTTCCCCGAACAATCTTTCTAAAGTACAACAGAAACTTAAAACATACATTCCAAGTCGGAAAGATCGTAGAGGTAGTTGTCCTCTCTTGGCTCCGTACGTATCATACTCATTCGTTCCTTTTAAAGCGAGAAGATTAGCAAATATGCCATGAATGTGATACTTCATTTCAAAGGAACATTTGTCACTAGAATGTTCCGATATTACGTAGATTCGTGATAAATACTTCCGAGTCCCGGATAAAAAATTCTTTTCAGTTCCGTGGATTCGAAGGCATTATTAAGCTATTTCAAAAACATCAACCTATTCTACAGACTTTGATGTCCTTTAACATTACTCGCTTTGGCGATTTACCATATAGTCCACATCATCTATATTCTATTCGTTATCTCTTTTATCATTTAACACCCTTTTCATTCTAATTGTCTAAATATGAAATGCGAGTGTTTTTAAAAATGAATATTACTTGTTTGTATATAATAAGATATTAAATGAATCACAATGACCCTAAATGGTCACAGCCGTCGATTACCCGTTAAAACAAAACAAACAAACTAGCAAATCCCTGCACTTTCAACTTGTTTCTTCTTCCACTTTACTGATTCCAAATTCATGGTATTGTATAAGCTGTACATATATGTCGGCTGTTGCTGTCACCTTGCCGAATTCAATTGTGGATGAAAGGGTTTCTATAATTTGCCATAACTTGTGCCCAATCCTCTTGATTTTAAAAAGCAATGAAATATATTTAAACTGAAAACTAATCTACAATCACGCATGTACCTGTGTAGTCTAGCAGTAGAACACCTACTACGTAGAGGAGGTTGATGTGCCCTATCTATTGTCATCATCAGATAATAAAAGGTGTGGTGGTACTTAGTATGGCTATATCCGTAACGTATAACGATTAATCCTGTGTAAATAGTGTCACAAAACAGACATGGTATACCTGTTAAAAATCAGTAGATAATTATTATCGGCACGACAAAATGTAGAATGAAACATGTAAACTCACACAGTTGCGCAGGTGGTATGTCAACAAAAACCAAAAAAGTTGTGGTCGTACCAGATGATAGAGGACCAAACTATAGGTGACAATTTTGCTGTTAATAAAGCTCTCTTTCAATCACATGCCTATTCGATTTTCAGTCTAATTATATTTGACACTAACGACGCAGAAAAGAAAATATACACAATCTATATCTCAAAAGCGACTACCTTTTGTAGCATTCTCGTGTATTTGAATCACAATATGCGGAACTCATCGGCATCGTTCATTAAGAAGTTAACAAACACGATATCCTATGTATTTCTCAGTTGAAGATTTGAGCAGATAATTAATTGTTTTAGCTACATGTATCAATTTTAGGTCAGCGCTTTGGCTTCTGGAATATCATCGATAAATTATGATTGATTAGTTTCGGTTTCCATTATTTTCAATATCAATTACGATGAGGTCAGTGAAAATAAATCACTGTTAGGGATTTTATTATTCATTCATTCAATCTGAAATTCTTTTCCGTGAAAACTGGGCATCCTTTTTTTTTTATATATATATGATTATCATAGATACAATGACTGCATACCAATTAGTGATGATAATTATTCTTTATAAATGGTGTTTCGTGTCCTACACTATTAACTCTTTAATAATTTAGTAAAGATTATTCAGTGACTACACCAAAAGACCAAATGATAAAGGACTCAATACCTGGCCTCATTCCTACATAAAATAGCCCACGATTATTTGTAAATTTCAATAAAACTATGATACTCTGTGTGAAAACCCTATACATAATAAATATAGTTAGCTTCATACATTCTCAGAAAAAAAATGAATATTACACCGCGTAACTATATGTACATTTACGTCAAGCCAATAAGTACCCATGACCTTGATACTGAGGTAGGAGAGGCTAGCAACGCGAACAAAATACAAGTCTATCCTCGTCCTTCACCGATTTAAACAACTTGATATCGTAATGTACAGTTGATGACCGATATGACATGAGTACCCACAAGTGTTGTATACAGTAATGGGGAACCTATCTAGCCATTGTTCTCATATCTCACTCAGGACAGAATTTACGAATGAGGCACTTAACCTCATGACGTATGTAGGTACAGATTATAAACTTATCAGTTATCATACTGTTTCAACATGTTTTATTTGACTACAGAAAAAGGGGCGACTTTTAAGGCTGTTTTAACTACTTGTCTCAGGGGTATAGGAATACTTGACTTTTAAACTAGTATTTTTTCCATCACTAGGTTGTTTAAGTATATTTGATACCATGACTACAATGTCAAGGAATGAGATAAAAGAAATACTTTAATATCAGAAAGGACACGTTTAGAGAAAAAATATACATGTATTAGCCTTTAATCTTGTCGTATCAAAACCAGATGCAGACGCCTATGGAAAGGATAACCAATACTATATGTGTGTGAAATCAAGTGTCGAAAAATCTTTGTAAGGTTCAAACTGCATCTCTGATAATTTCACAAACAAGCGTAACTGATGTGTTTTAAAATGCCTTATGTTTAGTAGTATGGTTAGTTGTGAGAAGTATTATAATCAGTTAAAATGCATACGTGTTTTAGCCATGTGCAAATTTTGTCTTTGCTATATATGCTATTCAATATATTTATGTTTCTTTCTGATTTTCCAGCATAAACTGTTACTGTATTGCTCTTGTAGCATGTCCAATGTTGTCTTGCAAATCATCAGTGTCAGCAGAGTTACGCCCCCTCGTACAATGTATCGATGTAGTTACATTTAAATGTATACCGCCTTTAATGTACACAGCTTATAATAAATGTCTTAACAATTAAGGTGATGTATTCATAGCGAAGTTCTTAAAGAGGCTTACCCGCAGACGGACCGGTAAACGGCACATCTCCGATCACTAAATAAACTTCAGTACACGTTTCTATGTGACAAAATTAGAGGCTTTCCGACTTTATTTCTTGAAAACAATTACAGAATATGTATTTAAAAGACGTTTTAAAACTCAACCTGAGAGGGAAATGTATGGAATATAACGGCAAATCTTCTTTGTAAATTGCCGCTGCCTTTGAAGTTATCACTGTGCGGCACTGAGCACGTGCTTGTTTCTTTGATGTGTCAATCAAATTAGACTTATTGCAGGTTGCGATTAAATAAATAATATTTAAAAATGAGGTTTTAATATCACTTTTCAGCGTTTTATAAGGAAAATAAAATGAAAAACTCAACAATTCCAACAATCTGTCATGTGTAAAAAATCTTTTTCTATTAGCCAATTTTTCTGATCTCTCTGCGGGCAAGCCTCTTTAAACAACAACATCCATTGCGATGATCACGAGGAGTAACAGTAATGTAATGGAGGTACTATCCTGTCCTCTCTGAAACCCTGTACAGTCTCAGTGATGGGTGATAACTCTGTGTTTTCTTCTGTACCAACATCTATCGCGGAATCCCCAGTAACATTTATAGCTTTCGTATACCACTCTAGCTTATAAAATGGGTTGTATTTCACTGAATGTTTTCGTATGTAGTGCCTGATTTGTATATCAAACACAACAATGTAGTTCATGAATAATCTCAGTGATAGATTAGAAGACAGTATTCAAGTAAGTATGGTTTTTGAAAATAAAGTGAAAGCTGTTTTACGAATAAAAAATGTTTTCTGTTATAAATTGATTACTTGCATTTTTGATTTTAGTTAAAAGGTAACTTTATTTAGAACTTATGCAGGATATTGTAGACTTTAAATCGCACAGAGCAACGCATTTATTGCTTAAATTATGTTTGCTTCGTAAAATCAAATTACTTGATATCACCCAGACTCCTACCCTAGCGAAGGAATTAAGTCATTTTACCAATTTAAAAACTCACTACTTAACAGGACGCATTAATCCTTTGCGTGATTATGCCGATCTGTAAACACATGGTGTTTTGTTTATAATTGCATCCATACTATCAATTTTTTATACGTTTTGTTCGTTAGAAAATCCATGTTATTTGGGATAAGCTTTGATTGGCAAACGATAACGCTAAAATGTTAGTAGTTAGACATCTTGTGTCCTATAGGCGTACACTAGCCCTTCGTGGTAATTTACCATTAGAATAAAACCTCAAAACACCTGGGTAACCCTTACCTTATAAATTTTAATTTGTCGAACACATATAGTGTTTGATACTTCATATAGCGTGTTGTATTTATTTATGATGTATGTTATCATTGAGTTGACTGGTAAAAAGCAATCAATCAAAGTAATACAAAATCAATGTTTCGTTGTGATATATATATTCAGAAAATGTATGCTGTTTTCATCTCCTCATGAACACCGTTGCTCAAGCTTTAAGTACCAAATGGAATCAAGGAAAGGAGTAGATCAATGCATTTCACAAAGCGAAAAACCTCCAACACGTCCATTTCATTTGATTACGTAAGAAGTGGTACAAATTTTAATAAAGTGTACCGTATTCCTTTTTTTTCTACATCAGCCAAAAATAACCAAATCTAAAAGTATATAGATGAGAACAAAAATATCGGCATCCGTTGAAAAATATTGTGACGGACAACTGGAAACCGTCAAGAATGACGCAATTTTAGAAAAGAAAATTAACCCTCTATCCTTAATCCGGAAACTTGCCTGATGTGATAATATGACGTGTGTCACTCACATACAGGCTTTAGATATTAGAACTGGTGTTTTGAAAGTGATTTCTTAAACCGGAAAAGTGCAATTGTCCTGTTATCCGGTTTTCATTTCAGTATTATTAAAACATAAAGTATCTGGACGAATTCAAAAAATCAACGTATACATTTCTTCACAGACCTTCGCCTAATTATGTATCTTTCATAAAAACAAGGCACATTTTTGTTTATTGCGTATAATCTGTGTCCTGAGTACAAAGTACATATGTACAATGTATATATACCCAGATGTTTCTCCGTGGTAAGAATGTGGCAGTGTTCTAATTACGTCAGAACAGGGTAACGTCTGATAGAATGCAGCCGATGAGAGACAATCGTAGCGTGTTGTACACGGTATTAACACGACGAGATAGGTTCCCAACTTACGGTGTACGACGTCGCACACATGTGTACACGAGTCTGTTTACCCTGCATACACTCAAGTCTCTGTGTTAAATGTGACCGAACAACAGTCTGTCGCAAAGACACGTTATCTCTCTACATACTTCAAAGGTCAAGGGCTGCGATCATTGGCGAGCTACGTCACGTAGGATGGAAATCTCACAGGTAGGTCTAACTTTATTGCATTTTAACCCCTTTTTCGAGAAAATTTGTACAGATAATTGATATTTTTGTTAAAATATATTATTATTGAATATATTTGATAAATGTCCTTTTCCAACATTTAATTTTCGGTGGTTATCACGTACATGAATGAAATGCTTCCGATAATTGTCATGTGATCAAAGCTAATATTCTGTTATTCGGATTCTCTCTGAGCTTATCATATAAACGAACGTGTACGACATTTTGAGTTCTTTGAGTAGTACAAACCATGACTTACGATAGTAAATATTCATTGTGTTTTATGGGTATCTTCAATAAATCTAGAACCTAATTAATGTGAGACCCTGTCTTAGGGAATTAAAAGGGTATCCAGATGAGGAGCTTAGCCATATAAAATTACCATATATGGTCTGTTTGAGTAGGAATCGAACTGTAAATCATTGGTATAATGATGGTGGTCTATATTCGGTTTTTTTTTAAAACAAACTTTGGAACCTGTCCTAATCTGATGCAATGACCTGTTTTATTATTCAAATTGAATGTATATGACAACATCTGTAATTAGAGTAAATGTATGCGTTTGAGCACAGACGTATATATCACATGTGACGTCTCTGGTTTGAGCTACCCAGAGTCTTTCCAAAGTCTGTCTTCAGTTAACAATATGTTTTATGTTTGTTTTTTGTCGATTTACTGATTATTATTACAAGTTATATGTATATGGCAACATAATTATTTATAGTAAATGTAAGCGTATTAACTACCCAGATAGTCTTTCCAAAGTCTGTCTTCAGTAAACAATATGTTCTATGCTTGTTTTCGTCTATTTACTCCATCGAGGTTTTATCGTGTTTTTGTAGCAAGATTAATGTAAGACTGTACGTAATTCTCGGTCTGATACAGATACACTGTCAGATCGAGCTACTATAAATTTCTGTAAATCTACGATATTACGCAATCTAATTAAAATCTAGATTGGTCATTCTCACTACGTTACATGAACATCTAACAACATCCCATAAGGAGTCACGTCAAGGTGACCTTTTGGATTAGCCAATCAAATGACTACTTCCAGAATCTTGGAAGTGATTTTTTTATGTCCGAATTAGCATGTCTAGAGTGCATAGCTTGTATAATCTGTCAATTTGTTTCAAGTCATTTCGTCCCAGACAGCATAGAGCTATATACTGTGCCGAAATGGTTTGCTTCAGATGCCCTTGTGACGAAATGTTTGGCTTCGATGACATCGACAAATGGCCAATTCGCCCTGAAAGTGAAATACACACATCTCAGAGGTCATCGGAACGTGACCCCTTATGGGATGTTGTTAGATGTTCATGTAACGTAGTGAGAATGACCATCTAGATCTTAATTAGATTGCAATATTGCGTTATCTATTCAAGAGCTTAGCTATTACGCAATGTTAAATCTTACATCCGCTAGGTTACCTAACGTCCAGAGAATGTATGACCAATTTATACTGTAGTCATTGCTAACAACGGTGGAATTACAGGATATCTAACGTGGTAAATGATTGGCTTTATATTCCTTGAAGCAAAACTTATAAAACACATTAATTCGCTTCACGACGAGGATATCAATCAGAGAGCCCTTATATGACACCCATCTATCACGGATTTTACCTAGATACCCTAGTTTTAACCGTATCACTGTGACATGTGATACATTAGCCCGAGTTTCCTCTGACCCTGACACCATGTCTGGTGTCAGGGCCGACACCATGTCTGGTGTCAGGGCCAGAGGAAACACGGGCTAGTGATACATGCATGTTCTAGTTAATGTGACGTTTCGCACGAATTTTTCTTTGTGTTAAAGTGAAATCGTTTGTATTTTTATACACTATATTATACACCACACCCTTTATTTCACATGTGTTATTTGCTATAGAGCGTTTTTCATTGACTGCACGTCATAATATGGACAATGACGTGACGTTATCATTTGTACATTGGCGCAACACAATTGCCGTCCTCGTTTGGTTAGTCCTCCACTATTCGACATTTAGACCCGTCAAAATAGAAGGTTTTTTTTTTACTTGTATAGGAAAAAATTCAGCTCGTAGGCTCGCAAACATTACACATAATTATTTATTTAAGATCCTACATAATATACGTGTATTATTAATATTTAATTCATCTATCGTAGAAATACCTCAAGGGAGCTAAAGGTATTCTGGCAAATCTTAGTAATAGAATATCAAATTGGTAACAAACCACAATAAAACATATTGCTTGTGAGCTTGATTACACATGAACATGCAAACGTATTCCATGTCAATGCTAATCTATTTCTGTTAAGACAAGTCATAAATGATTCACTTGTGTATGTTTGATCCAGAGGAGACGCGTTTGGCTTTTGAATTGAGTTTGTTTCTTTTATATTCATAAACTATATCTTAAAACCTTACAAGAAAACACAGCACAGCTGTTTGTTAAATCTTTCTCCGATAAGTCACGATGTGCTGAAAACATCTGTCATCAATACAATAACGTAGGAACATGTCTCCCATCGTATGTGATATCGATAGCTTTATGTACAAAATCTTCGCTTATATCAAAACTTGTCAAAGCAGCTGACTGTTTATGGTTTTTAACCAATAAATCCATTAATTTTAATTGTTTTTTCCTCAATAATGGTTTGCCAATGGTTGTTTTCCGATACCTTGAGTATATGTTTATCCTAGATTCCTAATTGTTTGTAATGACGTCACTCTATTGTTCTCTAACAATAGGTGATAGTAAGTATGTTAGATATATAAAATGTATGTGATGAAACTACCGTACACATTAACATGTGATCAAGTCCTTTCGGTCGTTTGGTTAGTAAACAGACTTAAGCTGTCGCCCCAGATAATATCATTATCAACAAGTGGAGTAACATCACGTGTGGAGCCCACATATGTTGTTAATACTCTTTTCTTGAATGAGTAACTATAACATGGCTTGTGACTACTACAATATAACACGTACATATATGAACAGCCATAATGTCCGACTACAACATGACATGGACGGACAGTTATATATGTCCGACTACAACATGACATGGACGGACAGTTATATATGACTCACTTCAACATGACATGGACGGACAGTTATATATGACTGACTACAACATGACATGGACGGACAGTTATATATGACTGACTACAACATGACATGGACGGACAGTTATATATGACTGACTACAACATGACATGGACGGACAGTTATATATGACTGACTACCAATACACGGACGGACAGACATATATGACTGACTACCACATGGCATGGACGGACTGTTATATATGACCGACCACAACGTGACATGGACGGACAGTTATATATGACTGACCACAACGTGACATGGACGGACAGTTATATATGACCGACTACAACGTGACATGGACGGACAGTTATATATGACTGACCACAACGTGACATGGACGGACAGTTATATATGACTGACCACAACATGACATGGACGGACAGTTATATATGTCTGACTACAACATGACATGGACGGACAGTTATATATGACTGACTACAACATGACATGGACGGACAGTTATATATGACTGACTACCAATACACGGACGGACAGACATATATGACTGACTACCACATGGCATGGACGGACTGTTATATATGACCGACCACAACGTGACATGGACGGACAGTTATATATGACTGACCACAACGTGACATGGACGGACAGTTATATATGACTGACTACAACATGACATGGACGGACAGTTATATATGACCGACTACAACATGACATGGACGGACATTTATATATGACTGACTACAACATGACATGGACGGACTGTTATATATGACTGACTACAACATGACATGGACGGACATTTATATATGACTGACCACAACGTGACATGGACGGACAGTTATATATGACTGACCACAACGTGACATGGACGGACAGTTATATATGACTGACTACCAATACACGGACGGACAGGCATATATGACTGACTACAACATGGCATAGACGGACAGATATATATGACTGACTACAACAGACATGGACGAACAGTTATATATGGCTGACTACAACATGACATGGACGGACATTTATATATGACTGACTACAACATGACATGGACGGACAGTTATATATGACTGACTACAACATGACATGAACGGACAGTTATATATGACTGACTACAACATGACATGAACGGACAGTTATATATGACTCACTTCAACATGACATGGACGGACAGTTATATATGACTGACTACAACATGACATGAAAGGACAGTTATATATGACTGACTACAACATGACATGGACGGACATTTATATATGACTGACTACAACATGACATGGACGGACAGTTATATATGACTGACCACAACATGACATGGACGGACAGTTATATATGACTGACCACAACATGACATGGACGGACATTTATATATGACCGACTACAACATGACATGGACGGACAGTTATATATGACTGACTACAACATGACATGGACGGACAGTTATATATGACTGACCACAACATGACATGGACGGACAGTTATATATGACTGACTACAACATGACATGGACGGACAGTTATATATGACTGACTACAACATGACATGGACGGACAGTTATATATCACTGACTACAACATGACATGGACGGACAGTTATATATGACCGACTACAACATGACATGGACGGACAGTTATATATGACTGACTACAACATGACATGGACGGACAGTTATATATGACTGACCACAGCATGACATGGACGGACACTTATATATGACTGACCACAGCATGACATGGACGGACAGTTATATATGACTGACCACAACATGACATGGACGGACAGTTATATATGACTGACCACAACATGACATGGACGGACAGTTATATATGACTGACCACAACATGACATGGACGGACAGTTATATATGACCGACTACAACATGACATGGACGGACAGTTATATATGACTGACTACAACATGACATGGACGGACAGTTATATATGACTGACTACAACATGACATGGACGGACAGTTATATATGACTAACTACAAATGACATGGACGGACAGTTATATATGGCTGACTACAACATGACATGGACGGACAGTTATATATGACTGACTTCAACATGACATGGACGGACAGTTATATATGACTGACTACAACATGACATGGACGGACAATTATATATGACCGACTCACTACAACATGACATGGACGGACAGTTATATATGACTGACTACAACATGACATGGACGGACAGTTATATATGACCGACTACAAAATGACATGGACGGACTGTTATATATGACCGACTACAACATGACATGGACGGACAGTTATATATGGCTGACTACAACATGACATGGACGGACATTTATATATGTCCGACTACAACATAACATGGACGGACAGTCATATATGACTGACTACAACATGACATGGACGGACAGTTATATATGGCTGACTACAACATGACATGGACGGACAGTTATATATGACCGACTACAACATGACATGGACGGACAGTTATATATGACCGACTACAAAATGACATGGACGGACAGTTACATATGACCGACTACAACATGACATGGACGGACGGTAATATTTGATAAATTAAAACATGACGCGGATGTTCACATGTCTGTAATGAACTTAAGTTCACAGCACCTAAAATCGATCTTTTACCTACAGGTAGTAAAAACCTAAACCTATCATACGGGTAGCATTAGTAAGAAAAACCCCATTATAATGGTTAATCAGGTACAATCTGAACCACAGGTATCATTAAAATGGTATAATTGATAGTCCCGGAAATTATGTTCGTGTCAGAGCATCGCCCATACTTAATAAACCGCCATTACCTGCTCCACCTGTTTACACCACTATATAGCGCAGGTATATCCTGATACAACGTTTAACGGTTTGTAATATATTCGTTCTGTTTTCTTAGTTTATATGTATGAAAGTGGAATACTATATACACAGAGCGTTATTAAATGCCATTAACATGATCTCAAACTTTAATTCAACTCCTAACAATCGGTTAAAGTATAAATGGTATGCAATATATGATACCCTGTGTTCAGGATGTTCAAATTCGAGTTCGTGCTAGAATTGAAAAATTGTACAAAGAAATCTAAAAGAAGTATAAAAGAAGACCAAACATTGCATAATCTGCTAGAATTTGTTAGACATGTTTTGGACTTAGCTCGTTGAAATTATAAACTTATTTTGATAATATATAACAAAAACTCTATGATCTTTACGTTGGTATGATGTTGAATTGTGGAATAGAAATCCATTATTTACCAACTGAAGTACAATGTATGCAAGAAGAAAATGAAAAACAGTGTCTCATAAAATTTGCATGTATCTGTAAAAAATGGGGGGCTTTGGAGGATACGAAATCAGTTATGTCTGTACTTACAGCAATTCGAAGATGACACTTGTAAATGATTTCCATCTGAGATAGTTGATAAATATGATGAATAAGGTAAAGGGGAAAAAGAAAATGTTTTTATTGGAAGTCATATAATGAATTAATTATTAATTGTTTACATCAGTTTATTCATTTGCAGCAAATGACCTATTGTCCATTTTGCTGTGTTTGTAAGCGTGTCTGTTGTCATTTATCTTTAATATAGCAGTATATTGTACTTCACTGTAGTAGAAATTGTGGAAATGTGTAAGAAAAGGATCCGTTTATAGGAACTGGTATATCGGCATGTAATTGTTAGCGAGCGTTGAACAACTACGTAGGTTCGTGCTAGCTGTTGGTAGGTAGTTTAATTAATTAATTTGTAAGCGTCATTGTTTGCTCGATAGTCATCAATTCAAATTAATCAGTTATAAACGTAAGTTTTGTGCCCCGAGGGTTGCCACAATCCGTATGCCGGGTTGTAAGTTATACACATACGCTTGACGTTCTTTTGAAATCCAATATTCCAAATTATGAAGTTCATTAAATTGTAGGGTTAATGCAACTTCCCCTCCAGATGTTTTTACATTTTTGTTGGGTTATTTTCGATTTTCTTCCGTCAAGTAACACTTTAGGCCCTTTGTGTCCCTGACGAGTCGCACAAGGAAAAAAGTTGCTATTTTCATTAATGGCTCTGTTGTATCTAACTTTAGATTACAACTGTAAAATCAATTTCAAGACAATATACATCGGCATTGAAAAGATGAAATAAAAAGTGATAGCCTCTCAACAACATTACGACTACTCCTCTTGAATAAATGAGATTTTAGATATAAAACTTACAAACATCGACAAGGAGACGAGAAACAACAACTCAGATAGTTTCCAAAACGGAAAAATCTTGTTCGAGATAGCATTTGGTCTTTTTAGTTTTCTTAAATCACTCTCACGTTTGACCATTGCATATAGGTTTATCCGGTTCCGGTTGACCATGCGTAAAACCTACTCTCCCATTTTAACCATATTATTTACGAACAGTGTTTTTCAAAGTTCAAAGAGAAGCTATTGCTTGTTTTTTCATAACAACTATTATTGTAGCTTCATGTATATATATTTTTTTTCATTTAAGGTGTTAATTTCACTGACTAGAGGATGACCGAGACGTCGCGACAGCAGCAAATGAAATGGAAAGTGAGAGAGAAAGATCACTTCCGGTAGACCGAGGATGGGCATGGGCGGTCCTTGGAGGTAAATTTGTTATATTTGCCCTTTTTTATCATATTTATGATTAACAAAAGTATAAAATTATTATTTTGAACTTTTAAATTAGTAATATCACATCTTAAGATACCATGATATTTATTACAGCAAAGCATATCAAGACCTATGCAAATTTATTTGTGGTGATAACATTCTAATTTCTGTTTGCAGGTTCAGTATCGACTTACTTCTTCTATGCCGGGATATTTAAGTCGTTTGGTATCCTCTTTGTGGAGTTTCTGGACAAATATCAGGAAAGTGCGGCAGTTACCGCCCTTGTTTCTGGTCTCGAGTCAGCATGTTTCACGATAGCTGGTGAGATGACGAAAATTGTTATGTAACATTAAATTATCAATAGGTAATGTGGAGATAGTAGCTTTAATACAATTTCAGAAATGAAATATTATTTAACCTCCAAATTTATCATTAATATATACCAATATGGATATTTAAATAAATAATAATCCTCACAAGTACGCGCTTGCTTTACATCAACTGGAGCAAGTCAGCGAGAGACAAAGGCGTTCGCCGGATACCTAGCCCAGTAAGATATAAATGCCTAATGTATTCTGTCAGAAAAGAAATAAACGCCTAATCTGTTCTGTCAGAAATGCTTAATTATTTTGTATTATTACAATTCATTATATTGTTTAAGTTAACGAAGAAATGAAATCGCCTATTTGATATAAACTGTAATAAACTTTAAAAAAACCAAAAACCAAAAAAACAATCCAAACTTCAATAAGTATTCATTGCGTCTTTATAGGATAAAACGGACTTCACATGTATGACAATTAAATTAAATTCGTTTTGCATTTAACCCTAATTTACGTAGTACATTAAAAAGAATCGTGTATAGGTCAGTGAAAATTGTCCTATTTTAAAAATATTGTTGTAATACAATGTATATACCTATAACTGGTATGTCATATATATGGTATGTCATACCTGGTATGTCACTGGTATATCTTTTGGAAAATATTTTGCAGCATATAAATGAGTATCGATTATAACAAAGTTAAACACAATGAAAAGATTAAAACTATCTATGCTAGTTTATATCAATATATATGTGTAATTTGTTGACAATGTCATATTTTAAATACGATAATTGTATTTTTTTATACTTATCGCCATAGCGTTGCTGTCCTTAACGTTTGGTCTGCGGTACACAAACTGCCGGACGATAGTCGTTATTGGTGGACTGCTCTTGGGCGCAAGTTTTGTGCTCAGCAGCTTTGCGCAGGATATCTACTTCCTGTTGGTGTCATACAGTATCATGTTTGGTAAGTGAGGCAAATTAAAAAATATATATATATATTTCATTAGGAATGAAGATACAATAGATGCCGAGAGTAGACTATATGTTCACCGTAACACTGAAAGCAAATTAAAGAAATTTCTATCATAATACTGCAACATTATCACACAACATCAACTGTACTTAGTTTCATTGCACCTAGGCATGCAAAATATAATGTAATACTGGTTTGTTCTTGTCAGGTTTAGGGCATGGCATGGTCGCGGGTCCGGTTCTGTGCATTCTTGGTGATTACTTCGATAAAAAGAGAGGCATCGCAAACGGAGCCGCCATGTCAGCTTGTAGTGTGGGGGGATTATTGATGGCGCCCTTGTGCCGAGCTTTACTCGACGAGTACGGCCTCCAGGGAACTCTTCTTATTATGGGTGGATTGGTGTTTAATTGCGTTGTAGGCGGGGCATTGTTACGACCAATTGACTTTTTCTCACTTGAAAAAAGAAGAGCGAAAATGAAATCTAATAAACATAGGAAGAAAAGAAGAGACAAGAGAAGACAAGAGGAAGAAGAAACAAATGGCAATATATCAAAAAGCTTACCTTTATTAGATACAGATGAACCTTTCAGAGCTAGGTCACCGACGGCTGATTCTACATTCTCGCCATTGGCTCGTAGGGCTATGCTGAAGAGAATGCGGTCTCGGACTGAGTCAGAGGTAGCAACACAAGAACCTATGTTGTCTCCACCGTTGTCCGAACAGACTCAATCACCAACTCTGCAAACAAAAGCGGTCGAGGAACCAGTAAAACTAGGAATCGCGCGATACTTCAGCAACGAAAGTCTCATAAATATAGCATTTGCGTCTTCAGCCGGCTTCAAGACATCTCGCGACAGTGTGAGATCTCGTAAAAATACAGTTTCGGAGAGTTCAGAAGGTAGTGCTTCTAACGTTAAAGAACAAAAGAGCACATTTCAAGGAATATTTAATTGTAAAATATTTTTGAATCTATCATTTATCCTCTTCGCTCCTGGTTACTGGTTTGGAAGCATAGCCGGGTCATTACCAGTGCTATATATGCCTGCCCACGCGGGGGAAATAGACGTACATGGACAGAGGGCAGCACTTCTCCTATCTATTTTCGGTGCATGTGACGCAGTGGGTCGGTTCCTGGCAGGAGTTGTCTCTGACCACTTCCATATTAATCCAAGATATTTGATTATTTTTGCTTGTGTAATTAATGGACTTATGCAACAAATGTCGGTGCTCTTTACTGTGTACTGGCATTTTGTGTTATATTCTCTTGTGTATGGTATTTTCGCGGGATTCCTGTACTCTCTGTACGCAGTGATTGTGTTACAAATGGTAGGAACTGAGGACTTCCGAAGTACAATAACAGTTCTCATGATTGGACAAGGAATTGGATTTAGTATATCCAACCCCCTAATCGGTAAGTTGTAACAAAACAATTTTGGACAAGTTTAAATCGTAATTAGAAGACACAGCCTTAGGGGAGATATACCCAACATGGTCATTTGTCTTTGTTTGTTTCCTCCAGATATAGGGTCGTTATAAAAGGCAACATTTAGACCAAATTAGAAATACAATTTATTAATATATATTTCAGTACAATTTTCCATGTAAATCACTAAATGATAAACATGAAAGAGATATACATAATATTTTTCTATTTGTTTAAGAATTCTTTCGACTTGACTCATCTGTGTAATGTTAATATATCTTTATTTCATCTTCAGTGTTCATAGGTTAACATAAGGACCGAATCTTTCAGCTCGATTTCCGGTCTGTTTGAATTCACACCATGATAACAACAAAAAATCGATAACGACTGTGTACGCATCGTTTGAAAACGGTCTAAAACATGCTAATAGCTTGCTATTGCATCATATAATTAATTATTGGTCAATCTGTGCCATATCCGACAGATATAGTGAAATGATGACTCTGGTCTTGACATCGATTGGTTTTTAAGTGGAGATTTTTTTTTTTTTTTTTTTTTTGTAAAACACTTTATGATTTACCTGTGAATAGTTGTTAATTTTACAGGGCTAACATTTCGCGATTGTCCGATCGGACCTAGCTCGTTGGCATGAAATTCGCACAACCGCGTCCTGCAAGCACCCTGCAAGCATTCTGCAGTAAAATGTTCGTTTTATTAGTTTGTGTATAGATATATTCGCTTGATTTTATTTTCGCGATATGTTTTATAACTGCGAATAAATCGAAATTACATATCCCATAGATATAATTTCTGTTTAAAATATAAGTAACAAAATTCGCTCAAAAAGGCAGTCCTTGCTAGGGACGGATATCACTAGATCTACTTTGTAACTCTGTTTTCTATTATTTCAGGAGCACTGAAGGATAACTACGGTTCCTACGACGCCTCCATGCATTACACAGGGACATGCGCATTGTTGGCAGCTATTCTGTTTAGTATAGAAGCAGTTATTCATAAACATAAATCATCTAAACCAACAGTACCGGATATAGAATTGTCACCAGGATGATCCCACGTGTAAACTTGGTGTGCAATGATATCAACATATTCCGGAAGTGAGTTCGGAACACCAACGTCAAAGACTTTCCTACCACGTTGCTATAATCAGACTTGATTAAGGACACCACTGTGGAAAATACATACTGAGACAGTGACCTCCCAAATTACATATGTATCTAGAACACAATAGATGTTACCAGGACATATGTATCTAGAACACAATAGATGTTACCATTGTCATCTCTGAAATCTGAATCAACAACAACCATTATTATCGTGTACAAAGAAATATATAGTTATCTCCGTCCTATATACCTTAGCATGATACTATCATAATGATGACAACGTAATTAATACATTCTTCCCCTACCTTGAGGATGTACAGAGAAATTTCAGGATTTCTCTGTCACGTCCTCAAGGAGAGAAAAGGTTATCTCATGGTCATGCAGCTTTATGACAACACCAAAAACGATCCAGTGTATTTTTGTTAAATATTCTAGTTTTATATCAAAAACATAATATGTAATTTACCGGATGTACATATGTCAGCCTAAGAAGAAGAATCCGATTCTAAGGATTCAGATCCATCTTGTCCCACTCCCAAGGAGTGAATGATTATGTTTACCTGATCCTGTTTCCATTCCTAAAAATTCAATATTTGAAAAATACGCATGTATCACAATAGTGACGTGACGTTATGGAATTATCAATACGACGTGATTATAGTGTTGCCTTGACCTCATGACATGGTTACCGAGTATTCGTTGTACTGTTGCCTTGACGTCATGACATGGTTACCGTGTCTTCAATTAATTGTTGCCTTGACGTCATGACATGGTTACCGTGTCTTCATTGTATTGTTGCCTTGACGTCACGACATGGCTACCGTGTCTTCATTGTACTGTTGTCTTGACGTCATGACAATGCTACCGTGTCTTCATTGTACTGTTCCCTTGACGTCATGACAAGGCTACCGTGTCTTCATTGTACTGTTGTCTTGACGTCATGACATGGTTACCGTGACTTCATTGTACTGCTGCCTTGACGTCATGACATGGTTACCGTGTCTTCATATAAAGTATATTATTGTGTATTTCATTATAATTTTAAATTTCGATCTCGGATTAACACTGGAAATAGTAGTAGTATATTTCAATGTCCGGTGATGTTACAGAATAATCCCATAATAAAACAATCCAACGCTTATGTAAGGGAAAAACTCGATGAGAAGACAACGAACTTTATATTTGTGAGAAAAAAATATTTATTTATGTTTTATCTTGAATTAAAATGAAATGTGCCATAAACGTTTATCTTTGTTTATTAGTGATTTTATTTTATATCTATAATCAGATATTCCTGTTACCACATGTACGGCATGTGTGGTATCACATAATGCTTATCTATTTCTTTAACACGTTAACAGTGACTAGAGTTCTTAAACTACCTTTGCTCACCCATAGGTTGATCTATACACTTCGGATAGAGGTTGATCTATACACGTCAGATAGAGGTTGATCTATACACGTCAGATAGAGGTTGATCTATACACGTCAGATAGAGTTTGATCTATACACGTCAGATAGAGGTTGATCCATACACGTCAGATAGAGGTTGATCTATACACGTCAGATAGAGGTTGATCTATACACGTCAGATAGAGGTTGATCTATACACGTCAGATAGAGGTTGTTCTATACACGTCAGATAGAGGTTGATCTATACACGTCACATAGAGGTTGATCTATACACGTCACATAGAGGTTGATCTATACACGTCACATAGAGGTTGATCTATACACGACAGATAGAGGTTGATCTATACACGTCAGATAGAGGTTGATCTATACACGACAGATAGAGGTTTATCTATACACGTCAGATACAGGTTGATCTATACACGTCAGATAGAGGTTGATCTATACACGTCAGATAGAGGTTGATCTATACACGTCAGATAGAGGTTGATCTATACACGTCAGATAGAGGTTGATCTATACACGTCAGATAGAGGTTGATCTACACACGTCAGATAGAGGTTGATCTATACACGTCAGATAGAGGTTGATCTATACACGTCAGATAGAGGTTGATCTATACACGTCACATAGAGGTTGATCTATACACGTCACATAGAGGTTGATCTATACACGTCACATAGAGGTTGATCTATACACGACAGATAGAGGTTGATCTATACACGTCACATAGAGGTTGATCTATACACGTCACATAGAGGTTGATCTATACACGTCACATAGAGGTTGATCTATACACGACAGATAGAGGTTGATCTATACACGTCAGATAGAGGTTGATCTATACACGACAGATAGAGGTTTATCTATACACGTCAGATACAGGTTGATCTATACACGTCAGATAGAGGTTGATCTATACACGTCAGATAGAGGTTGATCTATACACGACAGATAGAGGTTGATCTATACACGTCAGATAGAGGTTGATCTATACACGTCAGATAGAGGTTGATCTATACACGTCTGGTAGAGGTTGATCTATACACGTCAGATAGAGGTTGATCTATACACGTCAGATACAGGTTGATCTATACACGTCAGATAGAGGTTGATCTATACACGTCAGATACAGGTTGATCTATACACGTCAGATACAGGTTGATCTATACACGTCAGATAGAGATTGATCTATACACGTCAGATACAGGTTGATCTATACAGGTCAGATAGAGGTTGATCTATACACGTCAGATAGAGATTGATCTATACACTTCAGATAGAGGTTGATCTATACAGGTCAGATAGAGATTGATCTATACACGTCAGATAGAGATTGATCAATACACGTCAAATAGAGGTTGATCTATACACGTCAGATAGAGGTTGATCTATACACGTCAGATAGAGTTTGATCTATACACGTCAGATAGAGGTTGATCTATACACGTCTGATACAGGTTGATCTATACACGTCTGATACAGGTTGATCTATACACGTCAGATACAGGTTGATATATACACGTCACATAGAGGTTGATCTATACACGTCAGGTAGAGGCTGATCTATACACGCCAGATAGAGTTTGATCTATACACTTCAGATAGAGTCGGATCTATACACGTCAGATAGAGGTTGATCTATACACATCAGGTAGAGATTGATCTATACACGTTAGATAGAGGTCGATTTATACGGGACAGATATAGGTTGATCTATACACGTCACATAGAGGTTGATCTATACACGTCAGATAGAGGCTGATCTATACACGCCAGATAGAGTTTGATCTATACACTTCAGATAGAGTCGGATCTATACACGTCAGATAGAGGTTGATCTATACACATCAGGTAGAGATTGATCTATACACGTCAGATATAGGTTGATCTATACACGTCAGATAGAGGTTGATCTATACACGTCAGATAGAGGTTGATCTATACACGTCAGATAGAGGTTGATCTATACACGTCAGATAGAGGTTGATCTATACACGTCAGATAGAGGTTGATCTATACACGTCAGATAGAGGTTGATCTATACACGTCAGATAGAGGTTAATCTATACACGTCAGATAGAGGTTGATCTATACACGTCAGATAGAGGTTGATCTATACACGTCAGATAGAGATTGATCTATACACGTCAGATAGAGGTTGATCTATACACGTCAGATACAGGTTGATCTATACACGTCAGATAGAGGTTGATCTATACACGTCAGATAGAGTTGATCTATACACGTCAGATACAGATTGATCTATACACGTCAGATAGATGTTGATCTATACACGTCAGATAGAGGTTGATCTATACACGTCAGATAGAGGTTGATCTATACACGTCAGATAGAGGTTGATCTATACACGTCAGATAGAGTTTGATCTATACACGTCAGATAGAGGTTGATCTATACACGTCAGATAGAGGTTGATCTATACACGTCAGATAGAGGTTGATCTATACACGTCAGATAGAGGTTGGTCTATACACGTCAGATACAGGTCGATCTATATACGTCAGATAGAGGTTGATCTATACACGTCAGATACAGGTTGATCTATACACGTCAGATACAGGTTGATCTATATACGTCAGATAGAGGTTGATCTATACACGTCAGATAGAGGTTGATATATGCACGTCAGATAGAGGTTGATCTATACACGTCAGATACAGGTTGATATATAAACGTCAGATAGAGATTGATCTATACACGTCAGATAGAGGTTGATCTATACACGTCAGATAGAGGTTGATCTATACACGTCAGATACAGGTTGATCTATACACGTCAGATACAGGTTGATCTATACACGTCAGATACAGGTTGATATATACACGTCAGATACAGGTTGATATATACACGTCAGATAGAGGTTGGTCTATACACGTCAGATAGAGGTTGATATATACACGTCAGATAGAGGTTGATCTATACACGTCAGATACAGGTTGATCTATACACGTCAGATAGAGGTTGATATATACACGTCAGATAGAGGTTGGTCTATACACGTCAGATAGAGGGTGATCTATACACGTCAGGTAGAGGTTGATCTATACACCTCAGATAGAGGTTGATCTATACACGTCAGCTAGAGGTTGATCTATACACGTCAGATACAGGTTGATCTATACACGTCAGATAGAGTTTGATCTATACACGTCAGATAGAGGTTGATCTATACACGTCAGATAGAGTTTGATCTATACACGTCAGATACAGGTTGATCTATACACATCAGATAGAGGTTGATATATACACGTTAGATAGAGGTTGATCTATACACGTCAGATAGAGGTTGATATATACACGTCAGATAGAGTTTGATCTATACACGTCAGATAGAGGTTGATCTATACACGTCAGATAGAGTTTGATCTATACACGTCAGATACAGGTTGATCTATACACATCAGATAGAGGTTGATATATACACGTCAGATAGAGGTTGATCTATACACGTCAGATAGAGGTTGATCTATACACGTCAGATAGAGGTTGATCTATACACGTCAGATAGAGGTTGATCTATACACGTCTGATAGAGGTTGATCTATACACGTCAGATAGAGGTTGATATATACACGTTAGATAGAGGTTGATCTATACACGTCAGATAGAGGTTGATCTATACACGTCAGATAGAGGTTGATCTATACACGTCAGATAGAGGTTGATCTATACACGTCATGATAGAGGTTGATCTATACACGTCAGATAGAGGTTGATCTATACACGTCAGATAGAGGTTGATCTATACACGTCAGATAGAGGTTGATCTATACACGTCAGATATAGGTTGATCTATACACGTCAGATAGAGGTTGATCTATACACGTCAGATAGAGGTTGATCTATACACGTCAGATAGAGGTTGATCTATACACGTCAGATAGAGGTTGATCTATACACGTCAGATACAGGTTGATCTATACACGTCAGATACAGGTTGATCTATACACGTCAGATAGAGGTTGATCTATACACGTCAGATAGAGGTTGATCTATACACGTCATATACAGGTTGATCTATACACGTCAGATAGAGGTTGATCTATACACGTCAGATAGAGGTTGATCTATACACGTTAGATAGAGGTTGATCTATACAAGTCAGATAGAGGTTGATCTATACACGTCAGATAGAGGTTGATCTATACACGTCAGATAGAGATTGATCTATGCATGTTTATTTATTAATGAACATTAATACTGAATGCGAACATAAAATAACTGGGCCTAACACAACTTACAATATAATGACACGAACAAAGTATAGACGAAAAAACATTTAAATGGTAGAAAAATAAAGTAAATTAGGAAAACCGTTAATATGAACTGAATCTTGTTAACAGTGAACAGTAAAAAAAGAGGATACCGACAAGCAAACGAGATTATGATTCTAACTCAATTTGCTAAAACGAGGACACATGCGAAATATCTGAATTGGCATACATACCATACAAACTACCAGGATAATAAGACCAGGCGTTCCAGGATGGTAAGCGTGTTCAACTTCGTCGACATCAACCGTCATACAACGGTAAGTCATATGAACACACGTGTGAAGAACACGGAACCACCAGAGACATATCAATAGCTATCAAACACATCCGACTTAATACCTCACAGGGAAATGGACTATTCACCGATAATAAATTATCTTAACAAAAATGGTACTTAATGTGGATATAAGGGGGGAAAGATTGCAAAAACAATCCATGTGTTTTTTCCAGAGATAAGAGTTTCTTGAATTCTATATCGTTAAAGAATCTTTGCTTGTAAAGGTTTTTGATGAGTCCCATTTGAAACATTTTTAGGAGAATTGTAAATTATCTGACATGTCATTTAAGATTTATAACATCAAGGTCTGACATTGAGATCGAATATTCCCTTGACATCAATTATATTACCCCTACTGTAATATATTACTGAGATACATGACCATGAGTTTTGCAATAAAATGACAGTCCATTTCAACATTGATCATATCCTTCAACTTTCAAAAACTGACAGTATAATATCATTATTTTACCTAAATGACAGATATCAGTCAATAATGTAACATTAGGTAAATAACTGATAAGATTATAATAATATTTACCAGTTCTCTGAACATTAAATTATTTACACCACACTGTTGAACTATTTTATAACTGTATCAACATCTGCCCGCTCTCACTCCCGAGTGTAGTGTTTGAGTACTGGTATAAAAGGGCGAGTTTTTACAACCTGGACCAAGTAGCTGTCTACGTCCCTGGAAGATAGCCATGTTGTCCATGTCTTTGTTCTATATGATTTTACTCGTGGGTAAGTTTATATCAAACATTTGTTTTGATTGTAGATTTACGTCTGGTCTTTGTGTTATTTATAAATTATCCTCCGAAGTTATCCCACCTAAATATAGCTATAGTATCATCACTATCCCAGCTATATATAGCTGTAATATCATTACCATCTTATGATTTAAAATCATCTGACAGACATACACTAGCAGCACATCGAATCTAGAATATATCGTAGATAAGTAGATAAGTAGAATTACACGTTTAAATTATAATTGTTTTCTTGTTATGTACTTCATAGGTTGTACTTTTTATAAAAAAAATCTAATTATGAGAATAATTAAATTATTATTTTTTGTTTGTCTACCAAAAAAGATCTGTTTTGTTACACTACAATTACTAATACAATGATACTAACGTTCCTCCTATTATTTGTCGGTAATATGCGTCCCACATATTACTTGTACAGTAGGTAATGTGCGTTTCTTCTATTACTTGTAGGTCTAGTGTCCCTTCTATTATTTGTAGATACGAAACGTTCCTGGTATTCCTTGTAGGTATTATTCGTTCCATGTTTTACTTAATAGGTCTATCCTTCCTCCTATTAATTGCAGATAATCTGCGTTCCTTCTATTACTTGTAGGTTATATCTGTTCCTCCTATTACGTGTAGGTACGGAGCGTTCTTATTTTTACTTGTAGGTACTATACACTCCTCTTATTACTTGTAGGTACTACTCATGGAGTAGATAGTGATGAAGGCTGTCAGATTATCTGTCCAATGTCCTACATGCCAGTCTGTGCGGATAACGGACAGACGTTCGCTAATGATTGCATGATGGCTAGCGAGAGTTGCAAGTACGTTAATCCACAATGATGGTTAATTAATGCCATGTAATAAGATAATTGATATAATAATAATCATTACTTCATGCACAGGGGCAAATATAGCCCGTTATAATCACATTACCTTAAGGTATCGTAAGTTTAATTGCATACCAAGATCCTGTGTGCATCTTTCCACGATAGCAACGTATTTAACCAACGGGTGTGTTTTGCATAAAAATATGGACATTGTATACAATGGAGTCTATTAATTAAAAGATCCCAAGAAATAGTCGTAATACGATTGAAAATTAGACAAAAAAAAACATAGAAAAGTATATAATGAGTTATTATCCTCGTTGATTTCAGACTTAAGCGCAAACTGAAGGTTGCACACAGCGGGGAATGTTAATGGCTGAGTTGTCTCCCTTCGTCTTCAAGCTACATTTGTGTACTTGTATAAATGTAGCCAAAATAAAGAAATTGTATGAAAGTACATAATTATCGTGAATGTTCTAGCTTATTTTTGTATACATTACACTTAAAAAATAGCATAATTATTTTGATAATTTTGTATAAAAAATGTACGTACGCATTGACAGATATACAGCAAACTGGCAATATCTTCGTCACGTGTTATACTCCTACACGAAAGTTGAAAGTTAGTGCCATCTAATCCAGTTACATTATGTGACAAATGTTAACCATTTCGTAATTACGCAAAGAAAAGGAAAGGGAAATTTTCTCCAACGAGTTAGAAAAAAAAAAGATTATTATAATTTACATATATTTTGATAATAAAATGATTGACTCTAATCGCTTGAAGTGATAAGTGTTTGCAATTTTCAATAATCATTTCCAAAAAGATACCAAGACAAACAACAGGGAAGTTATGTTGTCGACACAATGATCTGATTGGGAAATATTGCTTAATTCAATAGCATGTATATAAAACTATGAACTGTGGGAGATATTTAAACCTCTGTAGGTCAGTGATAAACTTATCTGATAAACATACGAGTCCATGAGGACAATGTTTCCTATATACATTAGATAAACGACAACAGTGATTTCATTGATATAAAACAGCATATACATATACAGCAAAAATGAACATGACTCTTCGTGTCCTGACTTTCTTCTTCATTGTGGGACTTTCTGTTTCCTTCGGCAATGTCAAACTCCCTTGTACAGAGGACATGTTCCATAGCAACACAAATGCATATTGGGCATGCGCAGCACAGTTCGCTTTGCAGTCCAACTGGTTCCCGTCGCCTATAGCTGGTTTGTTCAGTTACCAGGTGAGTATTTATAAATCCTGTAGAAGATCATATTCCTACAAACAATCAACGCAAAAAAAACACTGATTATGTAATTGAGCTGTTAGTCTCGTGTTGAAGGAGGTACTCAAGGATGTTGTTAGTTTTTAAATCCTACTATTATCTGACTATATAGCCAAGGACTAGTCTCATTTGATTAGTTTATATCGACGAGGTAGCATTAAACAAGACAAGCGGCTTTTGCAAATTGCACAAAATCAGTTAGGGTTAGGGTGAACGAGTCTGTCATTGCCATGGCTGCAATTCACGACTGTGGCTTTAAATTGATTGAGAATCCACCTTATTCACCTTATCTTTCATCTAATGCCAAAATCAAAAACAGCTATTTCAGGCACCCTAACCCTTACTCTAACCCTAACTCTAACCCTAACCCTTACTGCAGTGGAGGATTTTCTGAACAGCCAAGAAAAGGAGTTCTATAAAAGTGGCATTGAGGCCCTTAAATACCACTGGGAAAAGTGTAAAGATACTGAAGGGGATTATGTCGAAAAAAATATACAATATGTCCGGCGAAAATCCTTCAATACGAGGCTCACAATTCATCAATCAGCCCCGTATATCCGAGGAGACTGCCGTTACCAATCAATGGTTGTTTTTCCACGACTGTCGTTATATATAATACAATTGCTAAATGAAGTCTGAGACGATTTTAGTCTCTATAATATTTCTAATTTTCGATAAAAGAAAGGATGGGGGAACATATAGAAGAAAACAGATGCACAGTTCTTCATAAAACACTGGGAACTGATGCCTAGTTTTCATGCTCGTGAATTTAGGACACTGGACTAGGTTAGACTGCTAAGACGCAGTAGTTTTTGGTAAGACAATGGTCAAGGTTGGTATGATAACAGTCTATTGGTGAGATGCTTGGCTTGGATAGGCTGGGTAGGGATGAAAGCCTGGTATAATGGTAGGATTAAAGGATCTTTAGTTCAAGTTCCTACACGATAACTGTTTGGAATGTGACAAGACAATGCTGGAGATGTTGTGTATAACATGGTATCACAGAATAACAGATCAAGTTGTATGTTCCTCAGGCGGTTATAAAAGATGTCGATTTGTAGTTTAAATGTCTAATAACGACAGATAATAATTTGTGTAGGAACCGATTTGAGACGACGTTGCTTTGATAGAACTACACATTAATATATAAACCTGAAATTGTGTGTATGTTCTTATGTATATCCCTTCTAAAGCTTCGAAACCTACGTGGGGCATTTGCCAGATACTGACCGCAGGCCGGTGGTTTATCTCCGGGTACTCCGGCTGTCCGCCACGTCCAAAACCTGGCACGTTCTTAATTTGGTTTGTTTTTGTTTAACGTCCTATTAACAGCCAGGGTCATTTAAGGACGTGCCAGGTTTTGGAGGTGGAGGAAAGCTGGAGTACCCGGAGAAAAACCACCGGCCTACAGTCAGTACCTGGCAACTGCCCCACGTAGGTTTCGAACTCGCAACCCAGAGGTGGAGGGCTAGTGTTAAAGTGTCGGGACACCTTAACCACTCGGCCACCGCGGCCCCCACGTTCTTGAATAACCCTGTCTGTTAATAGGATATGAAATTAAAACAAACAAAAACAAACAAACATTTCAAGTCCAATCAAACTGTAGATCAGCAATATTTGAAAACATTTTCATTGCAGAAGTAGGATAACCCCATTTGGAACGTATTCTTTTCTTCTGACAAAGGAAACTTTTAATGACAAAAACAAAATCTAATTGCTTCTGCAATTTGGTGTTTATATGAATTCTTGTCTCCTTTTTCCAGATCTGGAATGGATTCGATGGTTTCTGGCAAAATGGTGCCGTTCTTGAACCTTTCGTTAATTTCATGAGCTATGCAAACCATACCCGGTACAAATCTGTGGTACAGAACTCTCAGCGAAGCCTCTACTCCCTATTAGAGGCGTACGGACCGTACCCTTCATTTGACGACATGGGTTGGTATGGACTCAGCTACGCGAGGATATATGAGGTTTTAGGGGGAGACGACTTCCTAGATTCGGCTGTAGATATCTTTAATTGGGCTTGGGAGACTGGATGGGACCAAAGTTCAAAATGTAACGGAGGATTCTTTTTCGATAATCTTAAAAGTTCTAAACAAACTATAACAAACGTTGAGATGTTCCAACTAGGAGTAAAACTATATCGGCTGCGGAAAGATCCGGATATTCTTCAGAAAGTCCAGAAGATACACAACTTTATATTCAGTAATGAGATTGTGGATATGAAGACACACTTGGTAGTAGATGGGATATTTTTAGAAAACTGCACAAGTAACGGCGTTTATGGCCCTTCATATAATGGAGGAGTTTTTGTTGGCGGTCTGGTAGAATATTATAAGGTCACACAAGATATTTATTATCTAGAACTTGCAAAGAATATTGCGGAAGCAATCATCGAGACAAAATCCAACAACAGTCGCATTCTAACGGAATATTGTGATCCTAATTGTAATGAGGACGCAATGATGTTTAAAGGGATATTTGTGAGGAACTTAAGATATTTAATGGACGCCCTGCCGCCCAATGATACAACAACCAGAAGTAATTATCAGAAATATTTAGACACAAATGTCATGGCTATACTAGAATTAAACGTTTGTGACAAAGATCCTATTTCCAAATGCAATATAACTTTCCAGGACGGCCCCCCATTTTATAATGTGTCAGGTCCAGTTTTTTCACCAAACTGGAATGGCCCTTTCACAGTCGGAGCACCCATGCAGCAAACATCAGCTGTTGACCTTTTAGTATCCAGCATCTACCCTGGCACCACATGTGTCGGTGAACTTTGTTCATATGACCCGTCCTATCCGCCACCACAACCTCTTACCTGTGGGAGTCATCCGTGCCCGAATGATGAGGAGTGTTGTGAATACAGCCCCTATACGTCCTACACCTGCTGTGCTAAGGGTCAGAAATGTAGCAAACAAGGCATCTGTGTATAGTACCAAGCGGAAATTGATTCAAAGTGTATTTGGTCTGTGGAAACTTTAAAAGAAAACAGGAAAAATGTGTTTTAATTAGAAAATGGCATTGGTAAAATGTTACTTGGTGTCTTCAGTAGGCAACTTCCACATGTTCTTTAATAAACACTATTGTAACCATTACAATACCAGATCAGATGGTGGCTAATAAATGAGAATAATGACCACGGGAAATCATCCATTTATTCAATCATTTCATTCATTCATTCATTTCATTCATTCATTCATTTCATTCGTTCATTCCTTGAATAAAATATATATTGCAGTTGTAGATGTGAATATTTAAACCCTAGATATATAAAGGAATTGTAAATTTTTGCACCGTACATGGAATACCAGTTAGAGTTACCTACCTTTATTCATAATGAAAAAGGAAAATATACAATGTAGTCATCATTGTTTAATATGTATTCAGTATTAAGTATAATTAATCTGTTAAAATTAATAATCGATAATAAAGTTATGGTAAAATATATGCTAGTTATTCTGGTACTATGCAGTGATTCTTGGGGGATTATTGAAGCCACAGATGTCGACCATGAACATTTTTGTACCATGTATATGTAAAACGATGTAGACTAATTTATAAAACAAAACGAGTCAAGTAAATTTGCCACGATTTGACAGCTAGTACTCTGTACCGTCATCAACTAATTTCTAGTAAAATGTAGATACACTTTGCCAATGTAAGATATAACATTAACATGGGCAGGACGTTTGATTATTTCGAGAAACAAATGCATTTGAATAAAGACAAGCAACGAGATAGTATGTTTTAAGCATTTTTACTTGTTGTTGTATCCTATACGCCTACATGGCATTTTTTTTAAAGTAATAGTACATGTATAGAATATAAGTTCATTTGATGTTTAACATACTTTGGAACTCTATCGAATACCATAATAAATAGATATATTGCGATTACGCGAGTTTATGAAAATAGTTGTTTTTATTCAAAATATTCGTATGTATTTTATGATTCAAACCAGTCGATTTGATAGAAGATCGTAATTGAGAACAGGTTAACGCTCTCGATCACGGAGCTATGGCAAGTAAATCCAAAGGTCAAATTCGTTGTATGACCTTTATAAATGACCTATCGTGACATCATCAAACAATAATGATTAGACGCTAGTCACAGGTCTTATAATTGTTTGACGTCATAATAAACATGTCAAGTTCTTTCTGAATATGATAATGCAGCGAGTCTAGAGTTAAAACAACTTAAAAATAAAATATTGAAGTAATTACTAATGTATGATTTTCTATGTTGCATTTGTATATAAAGTGAATAGGTAAAATGTTAGTGAATTCCTTTCTTTTTTCTTACATGCGATGAGCTGTTTCAACCAAAAATGCTTATAAACTTGATAAAATGATAATCTTTGTTTAACTATCTATATCAAATAACAAGCTACATATCTCTAATTGAAAACATTTCTGAACTCCTTTATACTCTGAAAACTCAGACGCCTCAATTATTAGTTCCATATACAAACTATATGTATACACATAAAAACATGGCAAGATTGTACTTTGTAGAAATTCGACAAAGCCACTCTCAGTATTTCAGAGATGTACATATATGCAGTAATTCGTGAGTTTAATGTTTATGATAAAGTAAGTGATGGTGGAACAATTATTTTTTCAAACAGATGCCGATGGAAACATTTAAATACAGTACATGTAAATTGTAACAATATAAACTATAGCTCAACTTTCACAAACGACTAATCCTATCAAAATAGAATAGAATAGAATAGAATTTATTACACTTTTTATTTAAAACAGCTATGGTTCGTCAACATGATATATACTATATAGAATAGTGCTTTATTACATTTACAACTAAATACATTCTGCTTTGCAAAAACTCTTCTCTGCATTTTTACTCTCAATGCCGCACAATTGGATATCATTTGTATACTATATATACAATTGTAAGTTTGACAATGTGATAGAATGACGTCACGACCTTTTTATAAAATAATGTCACCTTCGAAATAAAATGACGTTACACTTTTATTAAAAAATGATGTCAAACCTTTATAATGAAATGACGTCACACTCTTACAGCAAAATCATGTCACACTTTCATGATTAAATGACGTTTCGTCCTTATTATAAAATTATATCTCACCTTTAAATTAAAATGACGTCCTACACTTTCCCTATAATTAGATACGATTTTATGTAAATTTATGTTAAAATGAGTAGATCGTAGTAAAGAGGAAACGCGTGTGATTTGGAATTTAGTGGTATGATCAAAAAGTAAAAAAATAATGATATATATAAATACACAAATGGGTATATCAACCTGAAAATTAAAAAAAAACAAAATTTAACATACAAAGCACATGGAAAATGCAGTACGGCTCAATGGTTAGTTTCTTTGCAGGATGACAGATTGGTTTGTGAGTTGAATAAAAGTAAATAAAACATATCTGAAGCTCTACAATACATTGATTGAGTGTTTTCTGATTTATCATATTAAAACCTGTTTGATCTTGACCGGCTCTACAGAAACAGCAGACTCCTTTTCATTTTCCAGAGTGTGATATTGCTGACGTGATGCTCCAACAGAACGCTTATGATCTATCACTGACAGGAAAAACGCTGACACCACGACAACGGTCAGACTCGTCAAGACGATGGAACTTAGCAGCAACATGTATGCCATTGGCGCATGTTTAAGAGTCAGTGTTGTCGATTGAAATGAAAAAATGGAAAATGCACAAGCAACAACCGTGACTGCTATGAACGGTATCCCAGTACATAAGATGAAGTCACCATTGAAAAACCATGTCTGTAATAGAAACAGTGATCATGATATATATCATTAGACGAGGCGACAAAAGTTTCACGGCTGGCTTGGTTCGGTTTTGAAGACAGAATTTTTTTCCCAATAATTGGTATTTAGTTAAATGACGCATGTTTGCCAGAAGCACAGATATTTATATATAAAATACCAGTCATATTATAAAGAAAAATCCCAAACAGTTGGCGCCTAGAAAACGAAAGCATGCACAGCTGAAGACAGATACACTTAGAGATCATCAGACAATCAGCAAAATGGTTGCCAAGGAAGCGATATCGTGGATAACAGAAATGGTGCCAAGGAACTACATCGTGCTGAGATCTAAATTTAATACACTTTGTGTTTGGTTGAAGACTGGAACAAATTGTGGTTTAATTTTGTTTAATACCTTGGGCAGGGGAGGGGGGGGGGGGGGGGGGGGATATATCAAATTTATCTTTGTTTTGATCATGCCACAGTCGGAATTCTTTTGATTGGTAAATTAGATTAATCGTCGTTCAGCTTAAAAAGACGAAAACAATCTGTCAAATATCGCTCATTCATAATAATATACTTACACAGATCTGTACCATATAGTATGCGGATTGTTTTTCATCCCCTGTCTTTGCTAGCCATCCGCTTGTTCCAAGTATGGCTCCCTGTAAATCATTTACTATTACTTCATGTCACCATAGTAACAGAATCATTAAGGACAAACTATTCCTAGGTTCAATCACAATCAAGACTCGGTTTCATCTTGTATAAAGAGCTTTTGTAACTTTTAACAAGACATTGCCAATCTTTTATAGTGCAATGTAACTAAAATGTGTCATAAATAGTGGTGTCTGTTGTTTGTAAAACTTTAATTCAGAAGTTTTTTTTTTAAATGACTAACTCGGTAGCTATTTCGCAGATGTTTTTCTGTCTATATCTATAGTTTTTCTTTTTAACTCTAGACTTTCAGAAATGTTATTCCCGAAAATCATGTTTTTGAATCATAAGATTTACTAGAAATTTCCCAATAGTGTGGCACATACGCCCTACTTGATGTCTTGGTATTTTAAAAATTATTTTAGGCCCCGTAATGGACACACGACTTCCATCTTATTGGACCATAGATTTTCCAAGGACGATACAGCAATACTCATAGCAGTTTCATATTTCGTTGTAAACAATTTAGTGACGGAATCTGGCTCCTTACCATCATGTGTAAATGTGATATTTCAGCATGATAACACTGTAAAGACGCTCACTAGTGGCTAGTCTATGTGTAGATATTGACATATGATATCCAAAGGACGTCGTATAATGCGTCACAAAATAGGCAAACGCTGGGCTCTTTGTACAATTTTTAACCTAAGAGCACGTTCCTTTCACTGATTAAATAAATTCACGTAGCATGTCCGAATATTACTAAGAATGTTAAAGACATTACGGTCCAGCGGTAACTTCATTAAGGACTGTAACATAATTAAGTGGAAATGTACCTAACCTTAATACCGTTTATTAATCAATTATAACCATCTAGATACAACTAAACGATGCCATCTCGATACAACTAAACGATTTCATGAAAGTTGACACCTTGCAAGATATCAACACATTTAAATGAATTATATATACAATGAAATTTTCTGACACTCTTCCTATTATACGCTAACACTTCCCCTTCGTAAATATGTTCATCCTACTCTCCCTTTTATATCATCTCTCGGCGTCCATGCATCAATTGGCACGTATAGCAAACTATCATGTTTAGAATATTCAGTATTTTCAACACAATATCTTTTCTATTCCATAATACCACAGAGTTAATCGAGTTATGTGTATTTTTTATTCAGGAAAGTGTTCCTTAGAGGTTTTTATAATTTCCTCTTCTGAAAGGATTATTTACCAGTGTATTTAATCGCGTCATGGACTGAATGCTAGACTGATCCTATTTATAGATATTTTTGCTCGAGGCTTATAATATGTTCCAAGCTTACATCTAAGCTACGTGTATTAGCAGGAGTGTAGACTTTCAATATGCAGAAATGTAAATAATCATATCTCGTCATCTCGTTTGACAATCATCTGTTATACGTGTAAGAGAAATAGTGTTAGGTAGCTAATGATCTGTTTATTTATTACTGTCTTTGTTAATTACGAGTTACTACATATCTTGAGATCAATCTTGTTCCTTACACATCAGGCCACTGGATGATGAACGAAAATATATTTCAAAAATGTTCAAACAGTGTAGTTATATAATAAATCACTAGTTTAACAAATATCAAAATAATGGAACGACATTTATACATATATAATCATTAGGAACTAATACTAAATAATCAATACAGAACATACAAGATAACAACATTGTTAAAAACTAAAAAGCAATACAACTGGAAATGTTATAGCATACACCAAGCAAAGGTTGCATATTTTCAATTATCTGATTAAAATATCAATGGAATCAAATTTCGATAGAATCCAAATAAATGGTTAATTACATACAACCTGGGCTTGGGAGATTTGTGCACGGTATGATATAGCTACCTGTTACCAGAAATACAAATAGCCTGGGCGATAGAGATGGGATTATGGTATAATTTAGCTACCTGGTACTGAAAGTTCAACACAAAGCTGGACTGGAGAGATTCGGAAATGATATCATTTAACTTCTTGATACCGGACATGCAAGATAAATTGGCTAAGAATGCAGTGTGCATATTGAACGTACCAGTGCCCCGGTGATTAATAATAATACCGACAGGAACCGGAAATCGGTATGACCTCTCCATAAGATGACACCTAGCAGAAGCACCAGGACATTCACGATAACCAGACATTTAGACTGCAAGGTCAGGTAAGTGCTTGTTTCATTCACAGTCCTCATCCTCACCATCTAGTACTGAAACAGAGAGGTATAAATTACAGTCCTCATCTTCACCGTCTAGTACTGAAACAGAGAGGTATAAAGTACAGTTCCCATCCTCACCACCTTACACTGAAACAGAGAGGTATAAAGTACAGTCCTCATCCTCACCACCTAACACGGAAACAGAGAGGTATAATGTACAGTCCCCATCCTCACCACCTAACACTGAAACAGAGAGGTATAAAGTACAGTCCTCATCCTCACCACCTAACACTGAAACAGAGTGGTATAAAGTCAGTCCTCATCCTCACCACCTAACACTGAAACAGAGAGGTATAAAGTACAGTCCTCATTCTCACCACCTAACACTGAAACAGAGAGCTATAAAGTACAGTCCTCATCCTCACCACATAACACTGAAACAGAGAGCTATAAAGTACAGTCCTCATCCTCACCACATAACACTGAAACAGAGAGCTATAAAGTACAGTCCTCATCCTCACCACATAACACTGAAACAGAGAGGTATAAAGTACAGTCCCAATCCTCACCACCTAACACTAAAACAGAGAGGTATAAAGTACAGTCCTCGTCCTCACTACCTAACACTAAAACAGAGAGGTATAATGTACAGTCCCCATCCTCACCACCTAACACTAAAACAGAGAGGTATAAAGTACAGTCCCCATCCTCACCACCTAACACTAAAACAGAGAGGTATAAAGTACAGTCCTCGTCCTCACTACCTAACACTAAAACAGAGAGGTATAATGTACAGTCCTCATCCTCACCACATAACACTGAAACAGAGAGGTATAAAGTACAGTCCTCATCCTCACCACATAACACTAAAACAGAGTGGTATGAAGTACGGTCCTCATCCTCACAATCTAGTACTGAAACAGAGAGGTATAGGTACAGTCCTCATCCTCACCACCTAACACTGAAACAGAGAGGTATAAAGTACCGCCCTCATCCTCACCACCTAACACTGAAACAGAGAGGAATAAAGTACAGTCCTCATCCTCACCACCTAACACTGAAACAGAGATATAAAGTACAGTCCTCATCGTCACCACCTAACACTAAAACAGAGAGGTATAAAGTACAGTCCTCATCATCACTACCTAACACTAAAACAGAGAGGTATAATGTACAGTCCCCATCCTCACCACCTAACACTAAAACAGATAGGTATAAACTACAGTCCTCATCCTCACCACCTAACACTGAAACAGAGAGGTATAAAGTACAGTCTTCATCCTCACCACCTAACACTAAAACAGAGAGATATAAAGTACAGTCCTCATCCTCACCATCTAACACTAAAACAGAGAGGTATAAAGTACAGTCCTCATCCTCACCACCTAACACTGAAACAGAGAGGTACAAATGTATAAAGTACAATCCTCATCCTCACCACCTAACACTGAAACAGAGAGGTATAAAGTACAATCCTCATCCTAACTACCTAACACTGAAACAGAGAGGTATAAAGTACAGTCCTCATCCTCACCACCTAACACTAAAACAGAGAGGTATAAAGTACAGTCCCCATCGTCACCACCTAACACTAAAACAGAGAGGTATAAAGTACTGTCGTCATCCTCACCCCCTAACAATGAAACAGGGAGATATAAAGTACAGCCCTCATCCTCACCACCTAACACTAAAACAAATAGGTATAAAGTACAGTCCTCATCCTCACCACCTAACACTAAAACAGATAGGTATAAACTACAGTCCTCATCCTCACCACCTAACACTGAAACAGAGAGGTATAAAGTACAGTCCTCATCCTCACCACCTAACACTGAAACAGAGAGGTATAAAGTACAGTCTTCATCCTCACCACCTAACACTAAAACAGAGAGGTATAAAGTACAGTCCTCATCCTCACCACCTAACACTGAAACAGAGAGGTATAAAGTACAGTCCTCATCCTCACCACCTAACACTGAAACAGAGAGGTATAAAGTACAGTCCTCATCCTCACAATCTAACATTAAAACAGAGAGGTATAAAGTACAGTCCTCATCCTCACCACCTAACACTAAAACAGAGAGGTATAAAGTACAGTCCTCATCCTCACCACCTAATACTGAAACAGATAGGTATAAACTACAGTCGTCATCCTTACCACCTAACACTGAAACAGAGAGGTATAAAGTACAGTCCTCATCCTCACCACCTAACACTGAAACAGAGATATAAAGTACAGTCCTCATCCTCACCACCTAACACTGAAACAGAGATATAAAGTACAGTCCTCATCCTCACCACCTAACACTGAAACAGAGAGGTATAAAGTACAGTCCTCATCCTCACAATCTAGTACTGAAACAAAGAGTTAAAATATACAGTCCTTACCTTACCACCTGTAAACATAGAGAGATGGATCCCATTTACCCCATAAAAACAAACATCTTGAATATCCCGAAGCGTTTTACTTTCTTTATAATGTAACAATACATAAATGGATACATACTTTACAAACGATTTTCTATTTACCTGATATGGATGATCTTGTATTTTATATCATACGTCTCAACGATGTTGAACTGTATCATGAAAAAAGTTTCTGTTTTGGTAAAAAAAATGTTATGAAAATATTATCAAACTTTACTTTCTTTGCATTTGTGATTTAATATAAGATTCATCAATCAGTAAAGCCACATTAAGATTAATGTTTTGTTGTAATGAATCAAGAGAAACATGGATATGTGTTTAGACCTGATCTAGTCTTACTTAAACATAATCCCATTTCAAATTAAGCCATCAAAGATCATAGAAAACTACCTCTCTGTTTTACAAGTGATAAAGAAAATTATTCGGTTATAATTGCAATACTTTAAACATACCTTACCTGTTGTAGATCTGTATGAATTTTAAATAAGCAAACCGGATTTATATTTATCGTACCTGCTTTCTGAATAAATTGGTTACCTAGCCACGCGTATCCACCCTGGAGCTCATAGTTAGTATTAACCTGTACTCAGAAAACTGTACGTCAGACTTGTATTCTGTATGTAGGCACACATGAAAGTCTTACACATACTTACGTTGTTATACAGGTTACAAAAAGATGTCCATACACTATACACTTATATAGACGATAATTCTGTGCCAATGCTTGCTTGATTTGTGATGCTCTATTTTCCATCAAGTCTGTCACACTCACTGGTCCACAAGCGTTGTGTCACTGTACACCTTTACAACTATATTACAACACCAATGTTTACCGACCTATATATCACTACGCAGACGTGTTTGTTTACAATAATGGAAATACCAAACAGTGCAACTTAACTTCATCAATACGTAATGTGATATCAATGAGCTGAGATTAATTCAAGATACTAGCCGGCGATAGTTACATAACATTGTTTACAATAGACGGACTAGAACTTTGCGGAAATGATACAATAAGGTACTATCGTAATGGTATAAGGGTATCAGAAATGGGTGACATTTTATTATTTTGTAATCAAATATTGACCGGACTGAAAATCGAAACGTTGAATGTGATATGATTGTTGTAGGCTTTTGTGTAAACAAGTTAACAGATAAATGTTCGCTTGGTAATGGGCATCATTTATATATATATCGACTTTCCATGTGACCGGACGTTTTTTTCGCAAGGGGGCTAAGTAACAAATGGTAAGATTCGAAAGATATCCAACGAATTATTACTATTCAGGAGATATAATCAGTGAAAAGTAAAACAATAGCCCTGTCTGATGTATGGCATTAAACAACCATGAATAGCAATGGTTCAAAATCTCACTTGAATGCACACCACTAATGGGTAGGACAATTTGAAATTTTACTTATTTTGAAAAAAAAATCATTATTATAATTAATATCGCAAAACCGAACATTTGCAATCTAATTGTAGATTTAAATACAGGACATCAGTTGTATATTTATTCATTGACTTATAATGTTGTTGATTTGTAAATTTGTAAATATTTTTCTTATGTATTTATTTATTCATATAGGCAACATATCATATCTGTATTAATTTATGACTATCCTTTGTTATATATTTATTTATCTATCCCTTGAACTTCGATTATAATATATTCATGAACATTGTTTATGATGTAGTCATTCGTTTGTATATTCATTTGTAATTGTTTTACTATATATTTATGTATTTGAAAATAATGTTTATCATGTATTTATTAAGAATGTATGCACGTTGCTTTCTCAATATACATACAATCAAACGTACAAATTCGATGATCTAGCTAATGAACACAGACGGGATGACACCTAGCCAACGTACATGAAAACATACTCTCCCCGACACCTCGCTGGACGGATCTCCAGTATGTCACAGACCCTTATAACATTCATTCTTTGTTAACATACTTAGTTAAAATTGTTTTAAATCGTGAATATTTATGTTCCATCAATTTATAATGACACTCATTTGCTCACATTTTGTTATAGTCAAACATATGTCCTCCATATTACTGTTAATGGCTGTCAGTAATTTGAGAGTTTTTTCGATAAATTTCATAAAAAAAGATAGGTCTGGTACATAAGAAACAATGTGTATAGATTTGATTTGATTTATAGATATATATATATATATGTGTGCGTGTATAATTCTCGTTGGTTAATGGACTTGAATTTAGTATCATGCTCTAATAAAGTCGAATCTGTTGCCGTTGCTACTTGATATCAGAGGATTTTTAGGGGAAGCCTTTCCCGTAGCCGTTTCCAAAATGTATCGGGCATGGGCGACTGCATTATGGAAGAAAACCAACGAAATCAACAGTAGAGTTCCCCGACTTTATAATTTCACTCTTTCTTACATGCAGGTATATTAGTGTGTAAACAACGTTAAAATCACACCAGGCGATATGCTCATTGGAATACACACTGCGAGGCATTGGTTAATATGTGCTTCGCACCTTCAATGAGATAGTTACAGCTGATTCATGTTAAAAAAACTGCAACATGATATGTGAAAAAACAAACCGTTAATATCTGGTCATTACTATGATAGTTATATCACTTTTGCCATGCCTTATACATGCTGGTACATGTGTACCAAGTACCGGCTCTGGATGTGTGTTAAAGTGGTATAGATGATCAGACATGTCAAAGACGTTAGCATTGTTTCATCAGAGGTATTTAGTCAAAGATGTTCAAGATGTTATACAAACAACACTGAAGTCAAGTTTGAGATGAAAATGGCTACAGCTTCTTCAACAATGACATTGATGAACTTTGTTACCAATCAAAATCCTTGCGTTATTACAAAACGATTTTACTAGATATATAACTTAGCAAGATTTTTGATAATCTAATCTAACCAACCGTCGCGGTTATGTATAGGTATATACTGACATGTTAGCAGTCCCACACTGCTACTAATGGAGACCAGGTAAATCGGGTAACTCAACCCTAGGGCAGCCAAACCTAGATGACTGTTACGCTTACTTACACATGTTATCAAAACAATTACAGTCTACGCCATTTTGAACTAGATTTAAAGGGCATACCTTCTTTCGAACGGCAGATATGACTTGCACAGCAATTAATTCGATTGATAGATGAAAGACGATTACACTCGTATTTGTGACTAAATGTGATGGAATACAAATCATATTTGTACAGAAAATACGCAAAAATCTTCCGCTGTGCACATACATTGACATATTCAGCCACGCATCCTCTGATTCATTTAAATAACACGTCATACAACAGACAGCCGTAAACAGATCACTGCACATGTAGCCAGAGACGTAGATGTATCGTTTTTGTTGTGATGATAAACCCTAATTACATGTATAGCAATTTTTTCCTCGATTGTTTAGATTGTGGTAACATGCATAAAATCATATAAATATTAACACCATAGGGCACAAACACATGTGTTTACAGACACTATGCTTCGTGTGCAAGAATTTAGTATCAAGATAAGACAAATACACAGTGTACTTGTAAAATAATTTATTGTGATTCGATGAGGTAATATAATTGTGACTGATCAGCACGGTAGCAAGGGTAACTTCGAGCAGGCTGTCGGGCCGTTTAAGTTTTCAGAAGCAATGAATGCGAATTCCTCGTTCAACTCGACCGACGCAGCCTTCTTCGCTTTCTTCTATTTGCCAATTTTATGACGTCCATTATCTTACCACGTCCTCTTTTCTCGCCGATTCCGATTCCAGTGACCCATTAGCTAATCGTTAACTCGGGGAGCCACGTACGCCATTTCGTTTCTGTTCGTGAACTTGTCTGCGCATGCTCGCATTGAAAGTCGTTGTTGGCGATTAATTTTTGCAATTCGGGTCGAAGTGACATTTTTAATAACTTATTTTTAAGAACTTTGGGTTATCTTCTGGCTTTGAGTGTTCTATTAAGGTGAAGTTTTTAACTTTTACTAGATAAAAAATACAGGTATCACGTTTACTATCAGTCTTATAGCATAAACTCATTTCAATGACGGTGTGCCCCTTTATATCTTGAGATAACCTACAGCAATTACACTGAAGCTACACCAAACCAACCAATGTTCCTATTGGTTGGTCATATCACTGGCTGCGTGAGAGTCCCAGTATGGACTAAGACCACAATTAGCTTCGCTATATTTTTCATTGTAACATTAAAATTCATAATAAATTCCCAAAATCTCATATGCAACTTTCCATCTCACCTGGCTAAGACCAACATCTGAGAAGCAAAATATAAAAGTTTCAACCCAGCATGTTGGGCATTTTCTGGAGATAGCTGTCAAAATGTGTTACCAACGTGGATTATATACATCCGGGTCAGGGGTAGAGGTCAAATCAGGACTCATCACACAGGGTCCTAGAGCACATAATAAATGATCAATATTATTATTTTACATCACAAAACCTAGATGGACATCTCTACTATAAATCCACATTAAATTCATCAACAAAAATCAAGTTCAAAGAGGCATTTGATTTGTTTTCCTGAAATACATACATTTTTTAGGGGACTTCATTCCTGGGGCCTGAACCCGGAAGTACTTAATTGTGGTCTCAGTCCTATTATTTAAATATATAATATAATATCCAAACCAAATTAGCGTGTTAGAAATTCCGCCACACGAGCCGGACTATCAATTCCTTGCTCACAAAAAATAAAAATTCATTTTACATGTAACAGGAACTTCCCTTTTTATTCAGAACCCCTGTTTATATGAATGATTGTTTCTATTTTGCCCAAAAAATCTTACTAACTGCAGTATATATGAACCAATATGTATAGCACGTAAAAAGCTAAATGATGCTGCTCAGGAGTTGTGATAAATTCTAGTTCCGATTCCCAAGGCATAGGGCGACAACGCCTGTATTTATGGACTTGTTAAATATAGACACAAGATTGGGGCGATTTCTTTCAGAAATTTAGATTTAAGACCGTCAAGGCATTGAATGTGTTTATGCTTAGTAAGAGTTTTAGGATACTCATTTGGTGAATAGTGATATAGGGCATTATACGAATAGGTTCATATATAAGTTCTACCTGGAAGAGAATTGTTAATTTGTGAATGTTTCGGGAGGAGTAACGACCTATTGGGCATTGCGGATCTGAGCTTTACATGCAGGGTTCAGATTATTTAGACGACCATGAACGTAGTTTCGCACACCCATGTAACTTCCTTTACCTTACTGATCAGGATATTTTTTTCCAACATTTTTTGGGCGAACACCATACCAAAATAAGGTTAACCCCAATTTTATACTTAAAATATTTTCTTTAAATATGACAAAATTGGAAAGCGTCAATTATCCACACACCTTCTTTAAAAAGTATAATGACTGCTCCCTTTGGAGGTAATGTAAACAAGGCGACGAAAGTGACAGGGTGTCCGTATTAGCTACCTTTGGTGGATTTGTATAATTTCTGTTAAGTTCTGATGAAGTGGGATTATTTAAAGTAAAACCATTTATTACTCGGTATTCATTTCTTCTGAAGAGTGTCATATCGGTCAGATTTTGTCATCAAAACGAACTTACTCATACGTGATATATTTAGAATGATTCTTTTAATATTTCAAAAGTACGACGAAAGTCTGGCATTAGTCACCATTTAAACGAAAAAAGCACAGCCATCTCGGGGAAAAAAATTCGTCAGGTGTGATACAGTATAATTTATGGCATTTTGTTATTTCTATATGTCTACTGACGAAGAAGGAATTTCCATTGAAGTTATTTTTGGACAATCGATAACAAAAAAAACATCTCTTTTTGAAACAATCCGTAACATTTTCGACTTAAATTGCTATAAAAATCAAGAGATCAATCCGTAATGTAAACAGAATCATTGCCCTTCCTGTTTGTAAATATTATAGGACTTAAACACCATGCTTCTTAAAAGCGGATGTCATCAGAGAGTCTTTATCACAATAAAGATAAACGTTAGGGTTTTTACGAAGGATGTACATGTACAGTTGTTTATTAAAGAGGCATCATTTGATAAATGTTGTAAGATAAATTCTTACTTTTTCTGAGTTCGACAGTGTACTTGTCTAAGTCCCATCGTTCTAATCAATAAGTGGATTGTAGCTTAAAATGCACTACTATCTTCTGTGATCATGATGGCACACCATCTTGAAAAGACAATTCCCTATCGAGTACACGACATAGTATATATTAAGTTATCTATACTACACTTTCTAACCTCCATGCTGTTTAACAGCTGTAACTTATAAGAAACTATTTTATTTTATGTTAAAGAAAAATACCCAACCGATACAAAAATACACTTCAAACTGGTGAAAAGTTCATACATGTATTTCGTAGATTATTAATGAAAATTCCACTCGTGTCTTTGTATCTTCTGTATTCAACAAATTTTCCTTTGACATTTCAACCGCCTTTGGTACTCCCTTGAAACTGATCAAAAGTATTCAATAGGCTGGAAGCTTGTCAGAATTCTTCTAAAATGAAAGGTTTCTTTCTGTTTTTGAAGTGTCGGGATTTTCGATGCTTCCATTACAAATCCCAATACACAGTCTTAAAAACATATCAGACCTTTTGGTTGCCCAAGTCAACTCCATCCGTGACATCAATTGTTGTCAGTAATGTAGTACTGTAAATAACATTCGTTGGATGAATATATTGAATTCAACGTGCAACATCCAATTTACAGGACGATTCTAGTATAAGTCATTCTTGGATATATAGAGATGAGCAATTATTCTGTATGTCCTTTTATATGTGTTCGGTGTTGTTGTTACAACACCGAACACTCCCAAGGTAAGTCTCCATTTACCCAATGTACCAAATAAACTGATGATCCATTAATATTTTTACCGTTACTTGTTATTCAAAAATAATATTAGTACATGTATTAACAAAGATAAAACATAGTTCAAAACATGCAATTAAAAGATGTGAAAATACTCACTTTCAGAAGTGAATGCATGCTTTACACATAGCCGTGTAGTAGCGCTATACGCTGTACATACCCTACAATATGTTGCTGCATCATTGGTGCATAGTTCCCTTTATATCATCTGGTGGTGGATTAATATACATTGACGTTGAGTAGTATTGCTGCAGAAATACTACAAGCGCCTTTTTTCTTTAGACGTACATCTGCACATGTTACAAATACGAACACACGAACACCCTCACATCCCTACTTCCTCCGCCAGAATTGTTTGCCTCCAACAACAAGGCTAAATCATGTATGTTTTAAAGGAAAGAGCGTAGCGCCTAAGGGAAGACTCCACAATTTTAGCCCGAGGTAGCTTTCTTGTCGGTAACATGACATAACCGCCATCAGAACATCTCTTATCCGCTTTGGATCATTTACATAAAAATTTCAGGTTGGATGAATACTAATAGCTCATATTTTCTACTTTTTTTTCTGTATTGTTCTTCTGTGACTTCTTATTATCGGTAGATGTACCTGTATTTGTATACTCTGTTGAAACACACATTATACTCCTTTACTGTAGTAGAACTTTGCGTATTGGATACGCTATTGAACCATACATTACTCTCCCTTACTCTAGTAGCCCCTTGCTTATTGGATACTCTATTGAACCATACATTGAATTCCCTAACTAAAGTAGCCCCTTGGGTATCGGATATTTCATTGAACCATACATTGTATTTCATTCGGGGCCGCGGTGGCCGAGTAGTTAAGGTGTCCCGACACTTTATCACTAGCCTTCCACCTCTGGGTTGCGAGTTCGAAACCTACGTGGGGCAGTTGCCAGGTACTGACCGTAGGCCGGCGGTTTTTCTCCAGGTACTCCGGTTTTCTTCCACCTCTAAACCTGGCACGTCATTAAACGACCCTGGCTGTTAATATGACGTTAAACAAAATAAACCAAACCAAAGTATTCCCTTACTGTAATAGCCCCTTTACCTATTGTATACCCAATTGAACCACACATTATACCCCCTAACTCCTATATGTTTGGTTGGTTAGACAACCGAAGTCTGAGTACAGCACTAATATAAATTTAGTTTGTACTCGTTCAAGTTAATATTTCAATAGTAAATGGTGATATGGCTTGAACAGAGCGCCATCCCTCTGGTAAACTGGGCGTATCAGCTGTTGAGTTGAAACCGTGACCGGGTTTGATAATACTACAACTATGTACAAGAAAACGAAATAGCAGTACCAATGTAACTAAATAATGAGAGTTGGTGGCCTGGGTAGATTTACCTCATAGCTTAACAAATCAGGTACTGTTCGATTATTTTTTTCAGAGAGGAAGCTATGCTATCGCCCTCTACCTACGTGTATAGGGGGACAACTCGTAACAGATGCTGCTAATAACTTGGGGCAGCGTACAAGGGGAACTAAATCTCATATGGTAATGTCCCCATCAAAAAGACTGCTGCAAAGTATAAATGAAGTTATTTCAGACATTTAAAGATAAAATATTACTTGATAGATTATACAACCCTGCTGTTTGACTTTATATTTATTATTGAATGCTTAGAAATAGTTGGGAACGGCTTATAATTCTAGCAAATATTCGTATGCCTTTGGTTGGTAACCATTCACTCGGGCAGCCAACAGATAGTTTGCATTTTCACAAATCAAGTTAAGTTCCACGTCACAGTTTAGATTTCCAATACTTTTCTTTAGATGAAATGACAAATTGTAAATCACAATACTTTCAAATGAACATACATTCTCCACCCGAGGCCAGAGTACAACACCTCACTTATGAACATATGTTAGACAACCGAAGCCTGGGTACAACAGCTCAGTCAATTTGAACTTTGTTTGCCCTCATTAAAAATGATTTATTAATAGTAAATGGTGTTGCGGGATGAACCGAGCGCCATCTGGACCGCTCGGTTAAGGAATAACTTGTCTGAGTGGTTCAGCGCCACAACACTAGCCGTAGCCCAGTCTAAGTAAACTAGTAAATCTCTGGGTAAACTGCTGAACCCCATTATGAAAGCATTGAAACTCCCTTTTATAATGATCAGGAAAACAAAACAGCCTATCATTGACAAATGAACTTGATCAGAGTAAAAAACAAAACAAAAAAACAAAGAAAAACACCATTTGGCCAAAATTCGCGGTCAGCATATTTAAGGAAAATAACCTCGTATTCTTTGCACCCTTATCCCAGCTGCATTGTTTACTCGGATTCTAACCTGTTTCATGGCGTCTGTGTTTCCCTTCCTATAGGAACCCCTGGGAAATCTGCGACCATACAATATGGGTTGCTGGCATTAAGGCTTTAATTTTCACTAGGTCTGCCATGATAGTCTCCTTTAGCTGTTTGGCAGGGATAAAACCTACATCTGTAGCACCACTTTTTTTGGAATTACCTCACACTAGCCCAATCCACTTTTGCCCTGTACAGAAGATACTTGACACACTTAGTCTTTGTAAGCCTAGTCGCGGCTATCCGATTACGTACAGCATTGTCAGGAAAGTCCTATTTTTATAGTAGAATCCACAATTATCACTGTGAAGTTACCTGAAAGGCTAACATCGATAATTAGAACACTGACATAGGATTGCCATTCTGAAAAGAAGTATTTATCTTGACCCTATAGTGGCAAAGGAGTGGGCCTGATGTGTTAGAGTGGGTTGGCAGTTATTGCGTCACATTATATAATGGACAAATGCCTTTATTGTCTCGAATTTCCTATAGTAGTAAGGTAGAGGAACACTTTATTCTCAACGATATTTTTTGGTGTCTATATTCAAGTTAAACCTGTTTAACGCACAAACCAACCGATTTGTGTTACGAGGGGGAGTGTTTTTTTAGGCCTTCAATAGCTTTCTTTACCACGAAAGCCGTGAATAGCTTCATATTTTGCACTGATATCCTTGCCCCACTATGGAAGTCTCAGCTGTAGAACTTGAAAAGCCCTTTAATGACATGTGGGCATTACACAATGCTAATTGGTCGATTGGTGGAGGCCACAAATCATCCATGCCTTATTCCCTGCAAGGTGAAATGCCTCTACTCCTCGGTCAAAGACTGAATGGAATTGCTTGCTAAAGAACTATTTAGTTGGTTAGCTTTACGTTAATTTGTAACTGCATGACTCTCATTGATTTTTATGTCTGTTTATTTACTATCACCACTAATGTATGATTGTCTATTCTGGGAAAGATCTTATCATTAACAAGTTCATATCTCCATATCATAAATGCCAAAACGACAGTCCCAGAAAAGTGATATCCTTCAGGATAGTTTCCCAGTGAGGGGGCCATTTATAATTAACCGAACTGTTCCTTAGTGTTGTCCCCACCCAGGTCAACTGACCCAGCCCCATCTATACAGTGTTAGAATGTCTTCACTAGCCAATTAAACCTCGTCGTTTAATGATTCTATGAAATGAGTCACATAAACTTGTCTTCGCTCATACCCTGTGTTGTAACTCTAATACGATGATAACGTTTTGCAACTCATCCCATAGCATCAGAGTCGCACAATGAAAGCATTTGTTTGTCTCATTGCCCTGCAATAGCAACTTAGGATTCCAGCAAATGCAAATTCTTTTAACTTTAGTTTGTCCCTACAAACAAAACAAAAAGTAATGTTCTGAGCTCTAATATCTTTTTCGGGGGAATTCACGCCAAGACAAGTCAAGTCCTCACAAACATTTGATAGTGCTGACATTAACTTCTGACAGTCCCCGCTATTGGCCTGTCCGGCAAAGTAAAAAGCATCAGGATAATGATCCAATGTCTCTAACTAGCTTCTCTGAGCTACCGCCCATTGCAAAAATGTAGATTTTTTTCCAAATATGCTACGTGATTTTAAGCATCCAAATGGACGCAATATGCCAATAAAAAGCATGAATGCAACTTGTAGCCTAATCAGTCATAATTCCATGGGTTTATTTGTAATAATCTAAAGGCAGACTTGATATCCATTTGTTCTATCAGTGTCCTTTCCTAGACAACTTATGATTTCAATGACTTTGTCAAAGTTAGTATACTGAACAGTACCAAAACCACGCATTTCCCCATTTCCCATGCACCATCGCTCTTTGACAATAAACCAATAGGTGAATCCTCAAGTTTGATATTGGCTTCTCACTAAATGGAGCTGCTGATCGCCAAAATCTAATTTCAGAATGTAATGTTTTCCTATAAAATATTTGGATGTTAGTTTGATAAACAAGGTTGTTACACAATTATAGATTGGGTCAGAGCACTTCACCCTAAAACTTTTAGCAAAACCTGTTATCAAATGATATGCTTACTCCCTATCAGAATATTTTTCAAGCATTTTTCAAAAATCTTCACATCTATCGACGTATTCCCTATTTGGTGTTTGCTTACTTAGATATGTACCTATATGAACACTGCATGGGCATATCATTTTCTTTGTCTTTTTTATTGTCTACTTTACATATCGACATCTGTAAACTTCTTCTGATTATTAGATTTATTGCCTTAAAATAGTTTGCCCTGGGTATTGGAGGGACCTAAATTGGGAATGACTCGGCCCTGTGGCCTCGGGTTACCAGTTGAATGCCTAAATATATTTTGTGCAATGCCCGGGGCCCCAAAGTGATTACTATTGCCCGCCCCGAAACATTGACCCAATGGATGCTTCCCCCCACCGTCCAGGCATGAGTTGGAGATGTTCCTTCCTCATTCTATACCGCTCGTATTTTCACTACCCTCCTGACTTGGCCCTGCCTGTCCCGAGCCTAGCATCACGCATATGCTTAGGCAACGCCCCAACCCTTTCTTGGAGAGCGTCTGTATGTATACAGTGAACTTGCAAAGATAAAGACTGCATTCATCCATTTTCTCATTATTTAAAGATTGCGCTTGTTTTGAATTATCAATCAGGATATCCAACTCGATATGTTTGCTATCACTCATTATTTTCTTTACCTTATCCGTGATATTTACCAACAAAAGACTCCATACATTTGTGTATCACTCAACTGATCGATTTCGTCCTAATTGACCCCATTTCCTGAAGCCTGATTACTGACCCAGGGGTAGTTCGCCTGATCTGCCTCATCCTGCAAGTAAGCCCCATCTCCCGGCTCCTGTTGACTTACCTGACCCTGTCCTGAGTGAATGAAATCGTCTCCTGGATCCTAAAGCCCAAGACCTCGTTGCTATACGTTTTCCTTTGGCTTTAGGCATATTAAATGAGGTTCAACAATCGCACAATGGCCGCCATCTCCCAGCTGCCCTACAGTATTGGTTGTTTTGTTTTTGTTTTTTTTCCTCGCTTTACTTTAACGCCCAAATCGCCTTTTTACATAAGCATGCATTGAAATCAAGTCTTTGTCATCTGTTAAATAAAATGAACCTAATAAACCTGTTAAAATATGAAAATATGCAGATTTATATCATAGCTAAACAAATTACAAACCATTCGCTTGGATTTTTCTTCAGAGAGGAAGCTATGCTATCGCCCTCTACTTGCGTGTATAGGGGGCATAACTCATAATAGAAACGAATGCTAACTTAGGGCAGCGTACTAGGGGAACTAACTCTTAAACTTAAAACACCAAAGAAAGCATATTTATGGCGAACTTTGGTATACATATATGAAGTTACTGTAGTAGCCTCTTACGTATTGGATACTCTATTCGACCATTCATTGCACTCCCTTACTGTAGTAGCCCCTCACATATCGGATACTCTATTGAACCATACATTGTTCTCCCTTACTGTAGTAGGCCCTCACATATCGGATACTCTATTGAACCATACATTGTTCTCCCTTACTGTAGTAGCCCCTTACGTATTGTACACTCTATTGGACCATACATTGCACTCCCTTACTGTAGTAGCCCCTGACGTATTGGGAACTCTATTTAACCATACATTGTACTCCCTTACTGTAGTAGCCCCTAAGTATCGGATACTCTATTGAACCATACATTGTACTCTATAACTGTAGTAGTCCCTTACGTATCATATACTCTATTGGACCATACATTGTACTCCCTTACTGTAGTAGCCCCTTACGTATCATATACTCTATTGGACCATACATTGTTCTCCCTTACTGTAGTAGCCCCTTACGTATTGGATACTATATTCAACCATACATTGTACACCTTTACTGTAGCAGTCCCTTACATATTAGATACTCTATTGTTTATTCGTAGTCTTATCAGCTGTTATAATAGCATGGAAGTCAAAGGTTGATATTTATGCCATGTTAAGAAAACCACGTATATATCTATAATAGTTTTATTTGTTTTGTTTTTTTATTAAAAAAAAACGCTTGTAATACTTTTACATGCAGTGATAGAGACAACATATTACATATTGTAAGCATTAAAAAATCAAAACCATAAACGAAGCATTTAATTACATCCAGTAGAAAATCTATTGAATCCTTTTGCATGAGGTCAATTCCAGGTATCGACCAAATTTAAAGTCTACAATTGTTCCATCATAAAGGATCGATTGACAATTTTGTTGCTTGCATGGACTGATGAAGTGAACTGAAAAGTAGTTCATGTAACATTTGTGAGGTTCACTTCCCTGTTAGCCTATGCAAGCAACAACATTGACAATCAATTTTTATACTTACTTTAACCGATTCAAAATTCTCGACTCCAGATTGTAAATTCAGTAGACATGATACAAGTATAAGATAAGTGCGTCTCTTTGTAATATTGTACAAGATATTCCACATGTATTCACACTTGCAGAACAGCTGCCAGTCAACTACTCTCGTCACCATATTGACAAAAAGCGAAAATCTTTAGATTATTTGAATGCTGATATATCTGGTTGTGACATTTCAGGACAAAAATGCTCATGTACAACAAATAGTATGCTTTTATGGTAAATAATTTCCCGTAAATACATATATGTGCAGTTGTGGTATATTGCATTATCATCTATATACAACAATATACCAACCACTGAATACATAAAACAAAATTATTTCCTCTGATGAAAATGAGAAAAACTTGAGAACGACTTGAGAGCAACATGATATGAACTTGAGAAGAACTTCTGCTGTGACGCTTCTGCTGAAGAAAAGACGAATTAGAGTGATTGACAGTGACAGACATTGAATAGATTAGCTTTAGAAAATGAACTGAAGTATAGATGAATAAAATTGTACCGTGGATACATCATTTTCTTTCTGTTAGTTACCAGCTGATCCATCGTATCAGCTATAAGCCGTATAACACATACTAAGTTGTACCACTCCGACCAAAAATAGTTCGTTCAGATATCTTTAATTTTTTTTATCAAAAACTCTAACTTATTTGGAAAGAGAAATATAATTTCATACACAAATATGCATTTTTAGAGTAAATTGACATTATCCATATTTTGTTTTTGTTTTATTAAATTCATTGAACGCTAAATGTTACTCCGAACATTGGAATTTCGCCTTGACATATGGAAAGACGGTAGCCCCATCAACATGAGCTTCGTTGCTGTTGGAACTTGTGTAAGTCGACAATGTTATTGTTTAGAATTAAAATTGACTTTCCTTCAAAAAAGTAAATGATGAGTAGTATATAGATGATCGTGAGAACAATTTTCTCAACGCTCGCTCATGAATAAGATCGAGGGGCCACCGCAGGTCGAGCTCACGATGGGAAAAAATGTTCTCATGACAACCACTGAAAAAAAACAGTGTGATAATATATAAGTACAGCATGTGCGTAATTAGGTCACTCGAGGCACAGTTTCGCACATTTAAGTAAGATCTGTGACTCGAGCTACAATACAAAAGATGCTGTCAAATAGGTGAGATATTTTTCAGAGCTCGTGAAAAAAATGTAGCAAAGCTGATTTTAGCCACAGATTAGTGGATGATTGATGTGACAATCTTGAGATATGGGACTTCACTGTCACACGTGCGTTTTGGAGTGTGAATTCTGATTAAAGGTAAGTAGAGAAACGTTAAAGTTTATTTTAAAACTTACAGTAGAGATTCCACCCACCGTAACTTGCCTTCCCTTGTCACATATTTAATATTGGCCACAGGGAAGCCTTACAATAGTGATGTGCCCCTGTGCCTCGCTGAATAGTATTACATGTGTTGCATTAGATACAGTAGATAAAATTAATTCGGTGCTCTCGGGAGCGTCGGTGTCTGTCGGGTCATGTGTGTTTAAGCTGTCTGCACTATAGTCACATTTTATAAGCAGAATAATCAGCTATTTCACTTGTACGTTTACATCAATGTTATAAAATCTAAAACATGAAAGTGCAACTCGGAGATGGTATAAAGCTAGATTGATAATGTAAACGCAGTGAAAATGTGATTTTATATTCATCAAGAAAATATCTATACAAGGAATACATGTAAATGTGTATCTTTCTTAATTAATTTTGATACACGGTGTACTGATAGCCAACATATAAAATTTATCTTCAGAATTTAACAAAATTGGTTTCAGCAGTACGCCTACTAATGTTGTAATTATTACAACATTTTAAAAATTGGAAAAGTGATGGATACTGCAGTCTCTTGCGTTTCATCTTCACTAACATAAATCACACTCACACAGGGTCCATAAGTGGTAAATATCTTCAAAGCATATTGCTGCAGAAATATGGTCGTTTAGCACAAGATCAAAGGGCCTGTTTCCAGAAATGTTAATTCTCCATAGGAGCCTGCCCCCGTATAATTTCTTATCTAGCTCAACTACAGTTTTTTTCTTTTCCGAAGAATAATTTTACAACTTTCCGACACCCAGATTTCATAATGTCAGTGAAAATGTATTTTTATAAAGTTGTCATTTTGAGCATCAAAGACATAAGGTCGTAAATAAAAGAAGGTTATCTCGAAATTGTAATTCGGAACATAGTATAAATTTCTTTTGATAAATATTTCCAAAACATCGTGTTTATTCATAAAACATAAAACAAAAATTTTCTCGGATGAAAATGCACTTGCAGAGACACAATTATGAAGAAAAATGCCATAAAATTGCAATTTTCTCCCGTTATATAGTTTTGGATGCAAATTTCCATCACAAAATCGGATAGAGCTTTACTTGTTTCATATGTGTACCAAAAATCAGCTAATTCCATGTGGTGGAACGTTCTCATATCGCCGCCTGAATGTGGTTGTAAATTGAAAGAAAAGGGGAAATGAGTAACAACCTTGCCTGAAACCCTATTATATAGCTTATTATATACAAAATTGTATATTGAATATCAGAGCGGATATTTTCATGACAGTTTTATGATATCTAACGACTAAATAAACAGTATCGATATAAAGATTTACACTGAGGACACCCTTATACATGAATACTGTTCTATCTCAAGTTGTCCTCTTTTGAATTTTCTGATCGTGTGGCCTTGTACATTTATCCGTATCTTCTTGTCTCTGTCTATACGTTTACGGAATCATTGACTCGGCGCTAGCTATTCTTGTCTCACTTTCCTTGTTTTATTGTCCCATCTCCAAAGCGTTGTGGCTCTGTCAGGGTTGGGACCCTGACTTGTCTCACTGTCTTTGTGCCTGCCGACCACGCCACATCGAATAGATAGATTATCCATATGAAATACTTATTTTGTTCTAGGTAATCAATCAATTCTGCGCTTCTTGGAGGTATTGAATGTGATTTATTATATTGTCTTGTTATTTTGTGTAATTAGTTGTTCGTTATTTATCACACATTTTCGCATAATTGTACCAAACTACTAAGTATTAGCTGTTTACAGCAATCATCGGTGGCTTGCTATTTTGTAACTTTATCGACGCTTCATAAACCAATCGTTATTGTTTCAAGATGGAGGGTAAATGTGTTGGAGAAGGCTGTCAACTATACTTCAAGAAACGTAGTGGCAATAAGAACAGAAGTGCACGCAATGTCAATAGTCCACAATATAAATGGCTCCTAGATACGCTGGTGCAACAAGGATTGATGTCAGCAAAGGAACAAGCACTTATTTGCCAGAAGTGCTACATGAAGTATCTTCGGAACAAAAATCAGCCTGAACCTGAACCCGAGCAGAACCAGAAAATAGAGGAAGAAGACGACTCCCCGTCCCATATCCTGCCGTTGCTGACCCTTCATGATCTTTTGAATGGATCATCTTCACACAAATAGTGCTGTCTCTGTCTTGTTACCTTTGCATTAAATGGAACAAAATCATCAGTCTTACCAAAACGTGCAAGACATCACCTGATCTATTCACACAAACTGTGGTGTCCCATCTCATCCCGCGTCTGCTCCATGCACCTTATTGGTAACGACTTAGATCCGTCTACAGAGGTTGTCCTTGATGGTAGAGGTTCCTTGGAATCTCAGTTACCATCAAAATCGTCCGAAATCATTAATGACCTCCTAGAGGTGTCGAACGTCCTTTCACAGAACCAGTCTGCGTTTACAATAAGCTTTTCTTCTCTTGATGACTCGGCATGCATGGCCTGGACAGGTTGGTCCAAAGATCAGTTCCTCGAAATCCACTCGCACTGTTCCCCATATCTTTCATCTGGTATATATACCAAGACTACACACGATGCTCTATTACTGTTCTGTTCTGAAAACCGACATTTCCTGGAGTCAGTGTTCTTCTCTTTTTGGAATTTCCAAGTCAAGTGTGTCCAAAACTTTCCACTCCATAGTACAGGCATTAGACACATCGATAGTCCCACAATTTCTAGGTCCGGATCACTTGACAAGAGAACAGTTGCTCGGGCACAATACTGTCTTTTCAGAAGCATTTTTGGGAGATAAAGCCACTGCCATATTAGATGGCACCTATATTTATATCCAGAAAAGCTCCAACCAAACGCTCCAGAGAATGTCTCGAAGCCTCTGGCCTCAATGCTAGCATGCCGTCATACCTGAAACCCGGTCAAAGTCAACATTCTGACGTCCAAGCAAATCCTGACAGAAATATCATCAAATCGAGGTGGATTGTGGAATCCTATCATTGTCGTCTGAAACACTGGACGTTCTTCCGAACGCAATTGGTGTCTAACAGCTTTATCAATGTCATCGAGGCTTTGCTTCGAACCGTCACAGCCTGTCTGAATGGTATTAGAGGACCGATCTACCAGCGATCTCCAGAGAGAGGTGCCAAAGATAGGCTAATGGCTGAATGTATGAAGGACCGTTTGACAACACCGAACGGTTTAGCTCAGAGAGTCAAGACAGATCCGGATCTATCTAGACGGGCAAGGTCCGAGTTTGTCAAGATGGATGCATCTTCCGTACTGTTTCCCCGTCTCGATCTCGATTACTTGAGAACCATTACGTGTGGAACGTATCAGATATCTCTGGCTCCTGGTTACATCGCCGAACATTTAAGTGATGACGGAGACTATGAGGTGTGGCTTTACCAGCACTCCCCAGACCTTCTCCGATGTCAAATACATTCTCGACGCAAAAGCCAAACGAACTATAACATTTGGATACGGTTCACCGTTTCACCCGATGATGAGGCCCCAATAAAGGACTACTACTGCCAGTGCCCAGTTGGAGAGAGAACGATGGGAATGTGTGCGCACATCTCCAGTATCTTGTACTACCTTGGGTATTACAGGGCGCTGGAAAACCCTCGACCATTACAACCACAGGTGAAGAAATTCCGACAAAACTTGAAATAGTTTTCCATGCGGCAACGGAGTGCATATGTCGAAAGTATGTTTTGGGCTCGATATGAAAGATCCCCGTTACCATGTGACTAACCAAACTTATAAATATAGGTATTATACAATCGCCCATAGCTATGAACACTCCCGTAAATGCGAAAACAACCAAAATCATAAGGAACACGTTTTGTTTGTTGTTCTGTCTATTTGTCAGCCAATGTCTTCAACAACGGGGACTTGTGAAGTAGCCATCTTGGATTTTTTTATAAAAAAATGTTTCTCTCACTTTTTTTCATATCTGTGTACATATTCTCAACATACCGAGCAAATACTCTCGTGTTTTGTTAATTATCTAAAGAAAGTCGAAAATCGTCAATTCAACCATAGCCTAATTCAACCCAAGATTTGAAAATGTTCCACCACTTACATGTTGATGATTTTTCCTCTCATCAATAGCATATTACGTACTGTTTAAAATGTGTCTAAAATGTTAACATCGAAAATGGCATTTTTGAGATTGTTTCTTCCATAAAACAGCCAAATGGCGCGATGAAAACATGATCTTTTGTCACAATCATGCCATGAATGTATTCTTTACGGTGACCATCATTTGATTAGATTTTCATAATTTTATATTTTACATAACATGCACATTTTATCAACACTCAGCCTCTGAAAGGTACAACTTTGAGGAGCCAAAAAAACAAACCAAGTGACCTAAATCTTTATACTTTATAGATTTGTGACCACAACGGCATGGGCAATGCACCACCAACAGGAAATTTGAATCAGAGAAGGGGCCATTTTGGAAACAGGCCCTTTCTAGTGAACTGCGAAACATATATAGTCATGTGATTATATACATGTATATAGTCCAAGGGCACTTCTCTCTGCACATGCATGCATATCTAGCTAACAATAATAGCAAGTGTAATTTTCGGCGAAAATTGCCTAATGATCAGTTAACAGTTCGTGAGAAGAAACAGGATGCATACATTTGGGAAAGATATGATCTGAATCAAATGGTACTAGGTTGTTGTGTGCATTGCACATGTACCCAATAGCACTCTTCCATATATAGTAACGTGTACATGTGCGCCCAGGGTGTGTGACTAATATTTTGCTATATTTTTAGGCCTGGTTAACGGTTTGGAAAATTCAGTCATCAGCTGCAACCAATTGTTTCAACGTTTTAACCAGAAATTCAGTATTGATAATAAAGCTTACAATGATATGTCATATTGTTTATCTACAAAACTGTTCGACATGTCTATATGTGATCGTTTACGATTCATTTGTGTCTTGATAAAGGGGCACATTGTCTCGGAAATTTGACAATACATTTGCCTGTACTCTCGTTATTACTACATAACCAATTATCTATAGGATTCAGTACATATAATGGTCCATACCGTCGTCATTACTTACTAGATCCTATATGTATGTATAAATTTGATCTGTAACAATGGACATGGACAATAAAGGAACATTGTGTCATGATGAATACATTACAGATCAAATTCCACAGGCACTCCGCTCCCTTTTTTTCAAAACACTAATTATGTAAATTACATTATATTGAAAAAATGTGAGAAAAGCAGCTAGAGATTCCCCATTAAGATGTACACATCAAGTGCGATTTTGTATAGATTTTGCTGGCCGTTTTTGAATATATGTAGATACAAAACTATAACATGAAGATTGTCTTAAGACTAGAAAACATTTCATTATTATATTTTCCTTTATATATAAGATCCAGTTAGAACAATATACAACCGCAAGGAATAGCATGTAGAAAAAAAGAAAACGAAATTAATTAAATATTATAATATATCGTCCTATTTACTCAGCATGTATATTGCGCGCATTCGTGTAGTTATCTTAATATCATATACAAAGAACGAGCACAATATGTAAATAAATAAACAAATCAATTCGACGGAGGCCCTTCATTATGTCCACATATTACTAATTATATTGATATATCTTTAGCTAAATCGTTTTACTTACTTGTTTTACAGCATTCCTAAATACAGACCGGACAGGATCCAACAGCGATTTAATGGCGGTGTTATGATATACTAGCATATATAGGCAGCTGGTTTCACCTCCCTGGCTCTTCTTCTCTCCACCCCCTCCAGTACCACTTAAATCCACCTTTTTATGTTCATTATATTATAACGACCTATGATTAACAATATCGGATATCCATACCAACAGACACCAAGTTATTTACATTTACGTGTGTTGTGAAATGTTAAGGTACATTATGTATGCATACAGGACAAATTATTACAAAATGTGATTTTTTGTACTCGGGCTGGCTTGAGGCACTCGACTTAACGCTGAGAGCCACAAAGCGACGATTTAAAAGAGGTTTCCATAGGGGTAATTTTCATTTTTAATTTTCATTCGAGTCATTTAAATAGAAAACAAGAAAAGCCTCGGATCATCTGCTACTGCGCTGACAAGATCATCTGGCAGGATATCTGGTAAATGGAAACATTTCATAAATCAGCCTCGACACGTTTTTGATATACTGGTTGACTATCGTTTTTTTAGAACATCAAAGATTAAATGTTATTTGTAAATCAATATTTATCAAGATGTTTTTTTTTTTATTTCATTCCACCTTTAGTCATTTTTGTGAAGTATATTTAGTTGATTGCAATATACAATATATATGTGTGAAATTGTTTTCCTTCAGGGAGCCTCAGACATCTGGCCTTACTAAGAACAATATAAAATGAACTCCTTCTCCCAATTACCTATACAATAATATAGACATATTCCAGAGTTAAGAGTTGCCAAATCGTTTCGAAGAACGGAAAAAAATGTTATAAATATAAGAAAAAAATAACAAACAATGTTTATACTGATAAAAAATATATAAAATTACATACACTAAAATCTCATTATTCAGGAAGTCACTCTTAAAAATACTTTATTTGTTTCAATTTACATCCGGAACATTTTTGTATAAACCTTTTCAGCTATTCTACTCCTATATACTACAATAATACTTAACTAAACCTATGTAATTATATTTGTATAAATAATTAATATTTATGTTGTACAGTATTATAGAAATGGCGATTGTACAATACAAGTTAAAACAACATTTGCCCAATCCTTTTCTAATCATTTACAATAAAATATGTTTTAAATAAAAATATGCCATGCCTACTGAAATCACAACTAATTGTATACAAATTTTATCAGTGAAATGAGAGGGGGTGTGGTATGCATTGGTATGATTCGGTCATATTCTTCACTAGCAATATACGTACATACACGGCGGTAAGGTTAAATCTAACATGTGGAACATAAGCGATCGGCAATCTGACAACAGGGAAGTATCCATTTCCGCAAAAGAACAATACATCTGGTTTATATTTCCATACTTAGCTCTCTATCAAATCTCTTTTTTTCATATTTCCGCATTTATGTTATCTTAACATTATACTGCTTGTGTCCTTAACTATTTTAGAGGATCAGGATTTATGTGTAAAGTACTCAATTAATTATTTGCTCTAACAATATGGATTTATTGCTTTACAATAAAAATTGAAAACAAGCTAAATGTACTAGTATATCTATTATTCTTTTTATCGGCGATAATTGACTACCATATGGATATTGTAAATATAGGCAAGCCTGGTTATGTCTAACACTGATAACTCTAAGGCACTGTTTAACATTCAGTTCCACCGGGAACATTATATGGAAAATATACTAAAAAAAAACTGATAAACTCTAAAAAAATTTCACGATGACAATTGTAGGTATCATGCTGTTTTTGCCCAGCGAATCACTCCTTGCCGGCGTATGAATATATTGTTTACATTAACAATCTAGATATATGCCAGTCCCGAGTTGCCCTATAATGTTGTAAATTTTATAACATTGATGTCGGCTGTTTGTTTGCTTATAAAATGTCAGTATAGTGAGGTCAGTCTAAATAAACATGATCTGAAAGACACTGACACGGGGGCACATCACTTCACTTTGGCTCATTTTAAACATGTGACGAAGTAAGACGCAAGTTCCGGTGAGTCAAATCTCTACCATCTCTTTGTGAATCAACATTAACGTTTCTCTACTTACTTTTATCAGAGTGAACATTCCGAAACGCTTATGTGACAATGAAGTATAATTGTCTGTTATTTTTAACTAGTACCTATCTATATATACATATATATATATCCGGTCAGGGCACGAGTCAAAAAGTTGTCTTCCTTCGTCATTTGTGTTACTATGTTATATATCTATTTATTAGCACAATGTATCATATACACTATGTGTTGGTGATCGGCAAATGGAGATTTGAATTTCGTGTCGTAGTTGCATCGAGATAAATATATATGATATATGTACAATTCGTATCTATGTATGTAAATACATTGCGATCCAGGTATTCATATCATCTAATAGACGATTTCCACAATGATCATGTCAGGGTATCGAGTCGACCATCACTGCGCCATTGAAACGTTCTTTTTTAAGAATGCCGATGTGGCGCAGAGGTATAAGCTGTGGGTATTTCTGGCTTGGCGATTAAGTGCCGTAGATCATTAGTTCGAGGCCCGGTCAGGGCACGAGCCAAAAAGTTGTCTTTCTTCATCATTTTTGTTATAATGTTATATATATATTTATATTTATACATTATAAGTAAAAACATACTCACAGTATATATCAAGGTATTCCTGGTAGATCTTACATATTTATCAATTTTGTGCTATTATTGTCATGTAATAGCTATCTGCTGGGAATTAAAACAATCATAATTAATTTCTTATCATATCTTAAGCTCTATATCTAATCTGTACAAAACAAATGCACATTGCAAGACTTAATCAAAGCGCAATATAACATTCTCGAGTGTGGCCCTTACTTATAAATTAAGATAAGTTATAGATGGTAAAGCGCAGTGTTGCCCTTTCGTTGTTGTTCATTATCGTAATACTTCCAGTTTTGCCAGTATGTTAGATCGTGTGAACTGGTGTAGCCTTGAAGAACGGAAAAAGATGCGAGGCTGACTATGCTATATAGAATCCATTATAGAAACTATTACATTACACGAAACACCTACCCCAAATCCTAGGCTAACTAAGCATAGCCAGCAAACTTCTTTTCACAACATCTAATGTCGAACGTCTGTCGGGAGAGAATCCTTCTTTCCTCAATCAAAGGTTAGAACAACATACCTTCTGAAATTATTTCCTGTATAACTTTACTTTCCTTCAAATCAGCTATATCTGCGAATCTATATTAAATCATGCTGCCATTTAAATAGGTAATAAAACTTGTATTACTAGCAACTGTGCGTACAGGTGCATTCAAATAGCACCTCTACAGATATTTATACAAGCACATAAATCACTACTCCAGTAACAGAAGAAACAAGTGTTAGTATGTATCATGGATAACAACGGAACTTGTTTTCGGACATGAAATTTGTTAAACTTTAAGATAGCAGGCAGAGTGGTGTTAGGGGAAATACTTGAACTTAAGGTTTTGGGGCTTTTGCAGAAATCTGCATATTTTGCCTCAAACTCTAATCATTTTCAAAAAAAAATAAATAAATAAATAAATAAAAAAGTAAACAATATCTATTAAGTGCATTTTTTAAGATTAAAATGCGCCTCCATGAGCTATATTTGTGTTATATTATTCACAACCGCCATTGGCATATAAAGGTAAAAACAGAATCAATGTGAATGCTTTTATATATACATATATAGTCAAACAAATGACCCTGTTACGTACTATAGCCACAATGTCATGGTTATTATGTGCAATATATGTGATAAAAATTAGCTAATTGTGTTCTAAGGAAACATGTATTTCTTCGCATGTTTTATCAAAAATAACAAACGGTTTAGCAAATGACATGTCAAAAACTAGGTCCATTGTAAATCATGATTCATAATAACAATTGATCAAGAGACTTCCGTTTAGTTACACCAGGGTAGTGTTTAATGGCTTGCAAAAATATCACTGCATTAATGCTTTCTATATGTTTTAGTAAATGCGGCTAGTGCGCCACTTCAGTGGATAAGCATTGCACTAGGCTCGAGTGTTCAAGTTATGTTGATTTCATGGACTTTAGCAAGATAATATAACTACTTACATAAGTCTGTCAGGCCATTGTAGGCTATTCATCAAAACCACAACATCTAACGATAATTCTCCACAAGCAACAATGATGTACACTGTCTACCTCCAAACCACAATGTTAGTCTCTGTTTACCTCCAAACCACAATGATGTACACTGTCTACCTCCAAACCACAATGATGTACAGTCTATCTTCAAACCACAATGATGTACACTGTCTATCTCCAAACCACAATGATGTACACTGTCTATCTCCAAACCACAATGATGTACACTGTCTATCGTCAAACCACAATGATGTACACTGTCTATCTCCAAACCACAATGATGTACACTGTCTATCTCCAAACCACAATGATGTACACTGTCTATCTCCAAACCACAATGATGTACACTGTCTATCTTCAAACCACAATGATGTACACTGTCTATCTCCAAACCATAATGATGTACACTGTCTATCGTCAAACCACAATGATTTACACTGTCTATCGTCAAACCACAATGATGTACACTGTCTATCTCCAACCCACAATGATGTACAGTCTATCTTCAAACCATAATGATGTACACTGTCTATCTCCAAACCACAATGATGTACACTGTCTATCTTCAAACCACAATGATGTACACCTGTCTATCTCCAAACCACAATGATTTACACTGTCTATCTTCAAACCACAATGATGTACACTGTCTATCTCCAAACCACAATGATGTACAGTCTATCTTCAAACCATAATGATGTACACTGTCTATCTCCAAACCACAATGATGTACACTGTCTATCGTCAAACCACAATGATGTACACTGTCTATCGTCAAACCACAATGATTTACACTGTCTGTCGTCAAACCACAATGATGTACACTGTCTATCTCCAACCCACAATGATGTACACTGTCTATCTTCAAACCACAATGATGTACACTGTCTATCGTCAAACCATAATGATGAACACTGTCTATCTCCAAACCACAATGATGTACACTGTCTATCCCCAAACCACAATGATGTACACTGTCTATCGTCAAACCACAATGATGTACACTGTCTATCTTCAAACCACAATGATGTACACTGTCTATCGTCAAACCACAATGATGTACACTGTCTATCGTCAAACCACAATGATGTACACTGTCTATCTCCAAACCACAATGATGTACACTATCTATCTCCAATCCACAATGATGCACACTGTCTATATTCAAACCACAATGATGTACACTGTCTATCCCCAAACCACAATGATGTACACTGTCTATCTTCAAACCACAATGATGTACACTGTCTACCTCCAAACCACAATGATGTACACTGTCTATCCCCAAACCACAATGATGTACACTGTCTATCTTCAAACCACAATGATGTACACTATCTATCTCCAAACCACAATGATGTACACTGTCTATCTCCAAACCACAATGATTTACACTGTCTATCGTCAAACCACAATGATTTACACTATCTATCTCAAAACCACAATGATGTACACTGTCTATCCCCAAACCACAATGATTTACACTATCTATCTCAAAACCACAATGATGTACACTGTCTATCTTCAAACCACAATGATGTACACTGTCTATCGTCAAACCACAATGATGTACACTGTCTATCGTCAAACCACAATGATGTACACTGTCTATCTTCAAACCACAATGATGTACACTGTCTATCGTCAAACCACAATGATGTACACTGTCTATCTCCAAACCATAATGATGTACACTATCTATCTCCAAACCACAATGATGTATATTGTCTATCTCCAAACCACAATGATGTACACTGTCTATCTTCAAATCACAATGATGTACACTATCTATCTCCAAACCACAATGATGTACACTGTCTATCTTCAAATCACAATGATGTACACTGTCTATCTCCAAACCACAATGATGTACACTGTCTATCTCCAAACCACAATGATGTACACTGTCTATCTTCAAACCACAATGATGTACACTATCTATCTCCAAACCACAATGATGTATATTGTCTCCCTTCAAACCACAATGATGTACACTGTCTATCGTCAAACTACAATGATGTACTGTACACTGTCTATCGTCAAACCACAATGATGTACACTGTCTATCTCCAAACCACAATGATGTAAACTGTCTTTTTTAAAACCACTAACTATCCTGTATGCAGTCTATTCCTAACCATTATATTACATGGGGTCTAATAAATAACAATGTTCCAATGTTGCTGATATATCGATTTCGGAACCGTATGTGTTGGATTAACTCTTGTTGACGTTTAAGATTTGATAAGTGAGACGTTAACTTGTATTGACGTTGAAAAGTGCATTCGCGTGAAATTGATTGTAATTGACGTTTTAGAGTGAGTATGCGTCAGTTTCACTGCTGTTATCATTTTAGAGTGGGTTAGCGCAAGTTTGACTGTTTTAACATTTGAAAGTGGGTAGTAATTTGATGTTTTTGTAGTGTTGAATTTAATGTTTTTTAGTGTTGAATTTGATGTTTTTGTAGTGTTGAATTCGATGATGTAGTGTTTAATTGAATGTTTTTGTAGTGTTGAATTTGATGTTTTTTGTAGTGTTGACTTTAATGTTTTTGTAGTGTTGAATTGAAGGTTTTGTAGGGTTGAATTGGATGTTTTTGTATGGTTGCATTGGATGTTTCTGTAGTGTTGAATTGTTAATTTTGTAGTGTTGAATTGTTGGTTTTTTAGTGTTGAATTCGATTTTTTAGTGTTGAAGTGGATGCTTTTGAGTTTGAGAGTGTGTGTACGTAGGCTTGACTGCTGGATTTGAATACTGTTTGGGATCGAGTTAGGGTAAACGAGGATTCAATTGTCCTTGACGTTTTAGATTCGATAACTGTAAGTTTGACTGCTGTGATATTTGAGAGTGTGGAGGTATGGGTATGCCTTTTTCTGGTGAGAATTAGCAAGGGCTTCTTATATTAGCTTAGTTTTGACGTGTGAGTTTGGCTGCTAACATTTGGAAGTCGGTAAATGATACAATGTTGTTGACGTTTTAAGTGTGTAATTGTGAGTTTGACAGGGTTCCATATGCTTTGGCTAGGGCTGGTTAGATTGATGAGATAAGATAGAGATCTTATTGTTGTTCTTGAAGTGGTAGTTATGTTTAAAAGTGACAATAATTCTAAACATAATGCTTAATACAATAATCCTTGAAAATTCCTCCTTATTGACACAAACCGGCTCCCCTACCCTGCCTGTCCAGATTGTGTATGTACTGGTTGAAAGGCCGTGTGGTTACATAATCGGCTGTCTCTTGTGCATGCTTAGGGGAGTCTCGCCATGCATATTTTGAAATTTTGTAATGGCTGTAGAACAGATATTTTCACATCTTCGCCTACGATATGGTCCTTTTCCCCTTTGTTTGAATCAGTAAACTCCATCCATATATATACAACGAACTTGTTATTTACACATTATCTCCCACAGTATCCAATATGGACAAAGCTTGCTTTACCACTGAACCCATTAAAAGATCACGTCAACATTCTAGATTGTCTAAGGTCTGTCTGATGCATAAACATATGTGGATATTCATTTAAACCGGGCATAAATCCGACCAGTAGAGAAATAACAAAACCCGTGAGGGACAAATGGAAGTAAAATGTCATGTCATATGCTAAGCGTATATTGCGTTTGGAGAGGTGATAATTGGTTTCCCCCTATCAAGAGTCTGTCATATGAGTAGCCAGTGTCTGCTATGCATTGGATATGCATAATATTATATATTCATAGGAAGGAAGATATTTGCTTTGTTTAAAGCATTATCCCTCGTGCATTCTAATCAATATATTTTGTGTGTCCATAATTTCTCAGTGCCAACACATGGGTTTGAGTTTTCTTAGAGAATCATTAATTCTACATACACTCATTGCACATACGGTGTACTTTAACACTCAAAACCAAAATCATAAAACTGAAAGCGGATTTTTAGATCAATTTTATTTTAGACTATAAATATTTCTTCCCAGAGAAAAACACAGATTCGGGGTTCTTGTCGGGGTAAACATTGATACTAAACGGTTGGTAAGTTTTGTAATCTACAATAAGAATTTACCATAGAAACTCGAGAAATAAATAAACATTGTGTTTCCGCTGAAAACTATTGCGTTAAGAAGTTGTACTGTTCATATGATCAATATGGAAATCATATTTCCAATTAAAGTATCTATGATATATTGAAACTACGCCAATACAAAATGGAAGAGAGGGATTATTTCTTAACTGTCAGTCACGGAGAGCAAAAAGGAATCAGAAATCCATACGAAACCGTCATTATTACTCTAAAGCGAGGAAAAGAGACGAACCAAGTACGGATTTATATGGAAACATTTTAAAACTACATAAAGAATAAGACCAGGTGTTTCGGAAATGTTACCGTCTTTATCAACAACATCCGCCATGAAAATCTGGGTAAAGTCAAGTCTTCAAAATGATAAAATTAAGATAAATTGAGGCGATGTCACAACAAATATGTTCAAAAAGAAAAATTGTGAACGAACGAACACTGCTGATACTGGTCATGTAAGCAACGTTTATAGACGAATATCAGAAAGAAAACAATCATACAATTTTCAAAAACGTAAACATCCAAACACCTTTTGAAATAAATATAAAACATAAAGCACACTACTATCTACGGTGAAGATCATGTGCATTAAACGCCGGAATATAAAATGATAAAAATACATTATTTACGTTCTATACGAAGATATTACAACCATAAAGAAGATTTGCCCTTAAGCCATTTAGTGGTGTCGTAAGGGAGATGTTTCTCCCTTCTTTTCTCATGTATTTTATTTTTTTTACTTTACTGCTTAAGGGCAAATTATAATATGTAAGCGTCATCGAAAGAAACCAAACAGTACCAGTTATATTACATTTTAAAGCAATAATATCTTAGACAACAATACGTAAAATAACTAAATGTTATATCAGCACCATCCAGGAGTCCAGAAACCATTGTAGTTCTTTGGGTCAGATGCGGACGTAGCCGGTGGGTAATTAGCCGGAATCATCTGTTTGTGGTATTCTGCCATCCTCTTCCGCAGTTTTCCCACAACATCTGGCAGCGTTTTAGACAGATCGATATATTCGTTTGGGTCATCTGCGGTGCAAAATGAAAAGCAGCAGAATGGGTTGTGAGATGAAATGTTTTCCTCATCTTATTTTCATTAATGATGATATCATTAATATCATTTAAAAACGTTATGTAAAACAAACGGCTACGTTTGGTTACTATATTAGTGACAACCTTATCCATAGTAATAATAAGCTGGGTAAAGTTAGCTTAACATTCAACATACGACATTCAACATTCAGAATTTGAATGTTGTGTCAGTGCGACATCAGACATACAATATTTAAACTTTGAATGTTGTGAAAATACAGCATTCAATATATACGGCATTCAACATTCAGAATTTAAATGTTGTGCCAGCACGACAAATGACATACGACATTCAACATTCAAACGTTTAATGTTGTGCAAACGCAACATTCAACATACGACATTCAACATTCAAATTCACACAGCTATTATACTATTATATTTAACAAACGGGAACACTTGATAAAAACACGTCCTTTTGTGTCCTGAATCTTATCCCTACGCATTCTTTTAATTATTTATTTAGTTAACAAAATTTTAGAGATTGTCACCTTTCAGATTAAACAGCTGTGTTGTGTTATCCTGGCTGCCATCGTAAGGTATCTCCTTGATGTAGTTATCACGTGTGTATGTGGGAGGAGGGTACCAGCCTGGGTACAAACCGGGGTAGCCGACTATCAGCTTGTAATCTCCCACACTGTCGACAAGGACAATGCATTTGTTAGTGAATAATTAAAATAGTATACCTGTTATATCTACCATTGACAATTTCCACATGTGAGAAATCATTTTAAATTAGCATTTGGTTTGTTTTTATCTAACGTCCTATTAACAGCCCGAGTCATTTAAGGATGTGCGAGGTTTTGGAGGTGGAGGAAAGCCACCGGCCTACGATCAGTACCTGGCAACTGCCCCACGTAGGTTTCGAACTCGCAACCCAGAGGTGGAGAGCCAGTGATGAAGTGTTGGGACATCTAAACTACTCGGCCACCGCGGCCCCCTAAAAATTAGGAACTCTCTGTAGTGTTGAAAACTACTTTATGTACATGTACCATCATTCAAGTCTAAACCTTTACCGACTTTGTCAGCAACGTCAATAATTGTTATAATTATCAATAGTTCTATAATGGATCTCTCCTGTAAAACTAATCGTGTCCCTTTTAAATCTAAAGTTATGTTCACTATTTATTAGCAAATCTCACCGAATAGCTGCATGGCCTGCTTCATACGGAGCCAGATCGTCCAGGTTGTAGACGAACTCTGTCCGGCCGGACTGACCATTCGTCCGGATATTGTCCCACTGGTTTATACCGTCAATGTTTGTGTCTAAAGAAACACACAGACATTTATTACTGATGGCGTCATGCAATGTTATTTTAGATAAATGCAAATCCCATATACATATATAATAAGATCTATTTGCGAAAACAAAATTGAAAAAAAAATAATACCTCTTGAACATATATTACTGGTGAGTGGAATCTACAAATGACAGTATCATAGTAGTTTAATTAATTATTGGGATTAACAATACCTAAACGATTATATCGGATATTGCTTTGTCGAAAACATCTATTTAATTTTAAATTGTGTAATTTTCGTGATGTTCGGTGTGAAAATATGATGTACTAAAATGAACAATTGAAAGTGTTTGGTATGGAGTTCATAGTGCTATATTAATGACAAATAAGAGCTCATATATATCCACAATTAAGTTCTGTTATAATATAAAATTATATCTTAAAAGATGCTTCAGATATCATTATCTGCAAAACACAACATTACAAGAACAATATGATGTTTCAAAATGAAATGTAATAATTCTGTAAAGGCAATAATAGAGCGTTAATCAATTAGAAAATGGCTAGCACAAAACGAGTTCTGGACATTACCGGGTACTCCGCCAGCAGCCGCTACAATAGTTGGGTTCCAATCAATGGCGTGAATCATCCTGGGATTGAATTAAAAATAGAAATTAAAACAGGAATATATATAACGGTATACTAACCTACGAAACATTCATTGGCTGAAATACTAGTTTCCTGACAATTCATATAACATTCACGTACTTGCAATAGTTCGTTATTTCACGGATCTATGAACTAACTCAATGAAAACAATTACATTTATTGTTTTCAATTAAAATCAATTTATACTTGTCACCCACATTGATAAAATGCTTGTACATTACTTATATTCCCTACATTATCAATGTAATATCAATTTTATTTAAACAATGTTAATAATTCATATATAACATTATTGCATATGAACATACATTCTATTCAGACATGTGGGTACAATCACTGCATTATACGATATACAGTTTGTAAATTTTATCATAAAGGTTTTGTTTTTAAATTTGTTATCATCAGTGTCTTTTTCTTAAAAAATTGCGGTGATATGCATATGTCATCATTGATGTTTAACAGGAGAAGACGGACCATGAGTTTTTAAACTTGTGTCTAATACCATTTGTATATTTGCAAATAATGTATGTTTAAGTCAATATAATGGCATTATTACCAGTGTGCGATCTTTATCGATCATTGATGAACTATCAACTACGTAATGCATGGCTATGTAATAAGTCCTAACAGCAATGAAGAGAGCATATATTAAAATTAAAACATACCCACTATACGTGTATTTTGTTTTCTTAAGACCAGCTCCGTGTACGAAGGCCGTCACCCTGGTACCTCCCTCGTATAGTGTTATCTTAGAACCCCTTAGTGGAAAGTTGTTTCCAAACTCGGCTGGCCAGCCGCCATTCTAAATGAAACAAAAGGTCAAATGGGCCTGTGTCGCTCAACATTGTGTAGCATATGGATTCAAAACTTTGTTTTAATTCATGTTAAATTTGAAGTTGGTAAGCTTTTGCTGCGGAACTCAAATATTGAATTTGAATGAAGGACGAACGGCGCTTAATGGAGTAACCTTACTTCCACTAAGGGCAGATAGCTAACAAAATGCTAAACCGAGCGTTTAAGTTGAACTTAAACGTATACACAAATCATATGCAGGGAAAATTAAAATACTCATAATAATGTCATCTCAAAGCAACATTCAGCACGTGATTTGACGAAATATCCAATAATTATTCACATTTCCGAAACCAATAGTTTTAGTACTTTCTTTCCTATTTTGAAATTGGTTTCTTTCACAATATTTACATATCACACCTGGAGAAACAGCTCTATGATCCAGGTGTGTTAACGATATGTCATGTATACATATTTTATTTACCTTGATGCACTTTTTGTCATTCTACGAAGGCCCACATAGTGGGTTCTGTAACATGTTGATCGGAATGAGGCCAAACAATACAAACTGAATTTACTGATTTAAACTCACGTCTGATGTAAACATAATCAGTGTATCGTCGTACATGCCATGCGCCTTCAGAGCTTGTGTCACGTTACCGATGACGTCATCCATCGCTGTTACCATTCCTACATATAAACCACACCCACATTAACACTAAAAATTATGATCACTTATTACAACGTTAGGTCACATGAAACGAAGAGGGTCCGTATGTTTTAATTCCCTGTGCTTACATTTTCCCCTTCAGTCATTTTATTTAACAACGTCTTTTACAATTTTTGAAAATTAAATTTCGAAACATTTCTACAATATTTCAGATATTTGTTTATTTCTTGTCCTCACCACACTATTTTTACCTCAATTCATATAACCATTTTAATTCGAATACTATCACTAGCATCATAGAATATTCCAAGTTTTTTTTCAGCGATGTACAAGGTCAGTAATTTGATGATTTTTTCCAAATAACTTTTGTTACGATCAACACTTACTTGACTGATGACTGGCTAAAGTAACTATTTTTTCATCCAGTACAATATCCGTAACTCTTATTGAAAATTAGGACAGCTTGTGAAATGTGTATAGACATTGACTCTGTCTAAACTATCTAAAATGTGTCTCACCAGAAAACTTTCTTCTGCCTTCATTATGAATATGTTTGTACATATTCTCATACTCAATGGGAACCTGAAATATTAATTACATCATAGGTAAATCATTATCATCACGATGTGTAAACATGAGGTATAGTTATATGTTTGGTACTTCAATATTATTTGCACCATAATTATATGTTAAACAACATGATGTATAGTTATACCTGAAAGTCAGCATTAATACATTGTTCTCATTTATAAGTCCGTAATTTCCTGGGAAGACTTCTCCATTGCTAGCACAGTCCTCATAAACTACGTCAGTCCCACATAAAGCTACATCAGACCCATATACAACTACATAAGTCCCAGGTAGAACTACATCAGTTCCAGATAAACTATATCAATACCAGATAAACTTCACCAGACCCAGATACAACTACTTTAGACCTAGATACAACAATATCAGTCACAGATATAACTTCATCCGTCCCAGATACAATGTCAACAGTCCCAGATACAATGTCAACAGTCCCAGATACAACCTCGATCGTCCCGGATACAACTATATCTGTCCCAGATACAACTGTGTCAGTACCAGATACAACTATATCATGAAATAATGATAACATGGTATTAAAAGAACATAACAGATAACATTCTCTCACTATATTACTAACGCATTTCCTATAATCTGATATATTCGTAGTTATATAAAACAAATATAAAAGATGTTTCAGAAAACTACACTAAACCCTAATTACACCTAGTAGAGTGTGACAGAATTTCATATGTGGAATTCATTATCTCCCCAGCCGAGCAAAAGAAACTAATTATAAGTGCACTTCAATATACTACCAGTTTGTCATGCGAAAACTAAATAAGATTATGATGTATGCACAATTATATAAACGCTGCTATGTATTCTCTTCAATCTAATTAAAATTAGACTTGTAGCTTCCAGTCCTCTACGATACACTGCAATTCAAGATCTAACGATGCCCCGTAGGAGGTCATCTCAGAATGGCCTTTGAGCTCAGCATATCAACGCCCCGCCTATGAAAATGTCGGTGTGATGACATTCTTCGGAAGTATAAATACTTACACAACTATTCCGAGGCATCCCGATGGTGGATAGCAACGGTAAACAACATGGCTTCGCCGACGCCGGCTCACCAAGAAACCTCAACGAATTTATAATTTAACAAACTTGTGCTGTCCGTTTTGGTTTCCTTTATCGTACGAGAGATTGACAGTGAAAGCAACAGCGTCACGAAAAAATTAGTTTGAATGGGAATATAATCATAACGTGTATTTCAAATCAAGCGCTGAATTGAGTCGTAAATACTAAAGTGACGCACGCGGAGGCGTCATTGACCAGTTTGCATTGGCTCATATTTGAAGCCCAAAGGTCATGCTGAGATGACCTCCTACGGGGTATCGTTAGATCTTCTATTGCAGTGTATCGTATAGTATCGTAGAGGAGTGGAAATGACAAGTCTAATTTTAATAATATTGGTATTCACTTTATCCAAATTAAAACCTAAAGTGTCGCGTCTTCGTGAAGTGCTTTAGCACATCAACCCCGTGACACAGATATTGTTCAAGCCCTCTAGGAAATGTATTGATCGTTTAGTATAGAAAATATCACTTACCTGGATAGGGATGTGGACGGATTGCAAAGGCATATACAGAAAAAATGGCTGACTCTTATTGTGCTGGCTAATCAATTCCAACGCTCGAGCAGTATACTGAAACTGTAAACAAGTGTTGATTTTATACCATAAACGATATAAAAACGATTTTTTTTTGTACAATAAAAGCAAATCCAATACAAAAATCTTTTATAATTTAATGCATTTCATGGACTTTAAAATAATGACTGTCTTCGAGGTATTTTAATTACGCATCCCTTAGGACCTTGTATGATTACACTGAGTAAAATAAAAGTTGTTGTCATCCACATTTGTTAAGAATGAACTTGAAGTATGACAAAAAAAAATTAGTATGAAATTAGATTCCACGTGCCTTATATTTTTTTAATTTCTAAATGCGGAGTAACGTATCAGATAAAATTGATTTTTGTGAAACTTCTGGACTATTTTTGTGTCGATGGATTTAACGTCTTAATTCAGCTATGAAAGTTTTCAGTTCCATTGAGTTTTCCATAACTTATGTGCCCTGCTCTCGATTATATATGTGGACGTGTTTGATAGATTTCAACTTTCGAAAATTATCACCACAATTCTCGGATTTATGAAACTCATTTCCACATCAAAGATTAATTGCATCATATGAGAACACTAGAAGTTAAGTTAACTAGAGTTTTGATGAAATTGACCAACAGCATGTTAGACATTAACTTTGGATTAAATTGATATTCATCTTACCGTTGAGTAAGTACCGTTCCCTCCTTTGTCAGTCTCCATATTGTTCCTGAAGTCGAAGCCCAGCTTTCCTTGATAGGCTAAAATTTGACTATGTGCGTTATTTTATATAAAATATGTATTCCCTTTCTAGCTAGCTATTGATGTCTAATGAAATGTCAAAAGGTTTATTAAGACATCGAAAACGTGCAAGGTATTAGACATGCAAACGAAAGCAATGCATATGAAATAAAAACACTAGTTACATTAAGATAACAACAGATTATTTGCTTATTACGATTGAGAATCAGTGTCTCTTCATTCATAAAAATATGCAAATAACCCAGGAACCATTGAGTCAACGTCCCTTTTGGGATGGATTTACTCTTGAGATAAAACAGTACTCTTGAGATGAAACAGTACTCTTGAGATAAAACAGTACTCTTGAGATGAAACAGTACTCATGAGATAAAACAGTACTCTTGAGATGAAACAGTACTCTTGAGATAAAACAGAACTCTTGAGATGAAACAGAAGACAGACATGACGACATATAACAATATTGTGTTGATAATAGGTGCCTACGGTTTGACTTTTTGTAATAATCCTCTTCTCCGGTGTAATAGCCATAGAAAGAGTCAAATCCACGGTAGGTAGGCGTACATTGCCATTTACAGAACCCAAGGTGCCACCTACAACGGTACACTCCTATATAGACATGGTATACAGCAATGCATGGTAAGGTAGGTAGGCGTACATTGTCAATTACAGAAAACAAAGTACCACCTACAACGGTACAGTCCTGTATTAACATACTATAATTCCTTGTAAGGTAGGTAGGTGTTTACTGCCATGTGTGTAAATCTAGATGCCACCTACAACGGCACAGTCCTGTATAAACATTATATACTATATAATACATGCAAATATAGGCATGCGTACATTGTCAGTTACAGAAACTAAAGTGTCACCTACAACGGTACAGTCCTATGTGAACATTATACACAATAATACATGGTAATATAGGTATGCGTACATTGTCAATTACAGAAACCAAAGTACCACCTACAACGGTACAGTCCTATATAAACATAATATACAATAATACATGGTAAAGTAAACATGGTATACAATAATACATGGTTCAGTAGGTAGGCGTACATTGTCAATTACAGAAACCAAATTTCGACTTACAACGGTACAGTCCTGTATAAACATAATGTACAATAATACATGGTAAAGTAGGTAGGTGGACACTGTCACTATGAAAACTAAGATGACATTTACACCTGTACCGTTTTATATCACCATTGTACATTGTAGTAGTGTATTGTGAACCTATCAATTATATATCTGTTTTAATGTCATAACTGTTTTTAATTGGTTTAATATACAATGTATTTCACACTTACTTTCCTATCATATGTGTTGCATATCCAAGCTTCTTGAGGTGTTGTGGCAGGAATGTGAAATTTGTTGGTGAACACACCTTTTGGTTAGGCCATATCACGAAATGCTATAAACATATATATATAAGTATATAACGTTTTCTTTGTGATTTTCTTTGGTTCTCTTTTAATTACCAGTGTATAACACATAAGTCATTACTGATTCACGGTATTTTAATCTTGCCTTGGTTGATTTCCAGACTTCTTTTTATGAATTGAGCATTTGGTGGTTATCCCTGATAATCAATCCATCCTTATAGCATAAATTGATGGAATGTACAATGTCTCATTAAGTTTCTAATCACTGTGTACCATTCATGAATGAGAATATTCATTCCATATTTTCTTAATATTCATGTTCTATAAAACATTTTCATCGGTGTTATATCTTAATGCAATCTCACCTGTAGTCCTGATTTAAAAGGATACATCCCTGTCATAAAAGCGCTTCGGGATCTACATTACAAAATGGTGCATTAATAATCAATGTTCAATATAGATTATAAGATATATTTAGATAACTCTCGACAAAAATGTTATACAAAAAGTCTTATAACATTATCCCATTGTCATAATATATCATAAAAACTACTAGCATGTTATCATATGGTAAGTAATTATTCTACATACATGCCCTTGAAGCCTACACAACACTGACTATAGTTGGTGAGACAAAACCTTACGGGAGGAGTCATGTAGGCGGTAATCCAGTAACTTACTAACGCGGAAGGAACACTTACTATAGCCGTTGATACGAAACCTAACGATAGGAGGAGTCGTGTAGGTAGTAAAACTGTAACTAACTAGCCAATACATACATTTAGCCCGTTTCTTCTTTGTGGGTAAATATTAAACCTCACATCTTAACTCTGTGATCAAGAATATTATAAGGAAAGTAATTTCAACAGCAATTTCCCAATTTAGGATATATTAGATGCTAAATATTTATTTCCAAATAAGGTAAAATTTATCTGAATTTCGTTTTCACGGTGTATGAAAAGTTAGCATTTTATTTAGAGGGTAAATTTAATTCAAAAATAGATCGATCACAATTTTTAAAAATAAATATAATTATAATTCTTATTTTTACTATAGCTCATATTTGTAAGAGTCTCGAAGATCTGTGACAGGAATATAAAACAACATATATCCCTTTCGTGAGGAAACCCATAGGGCTTGCCCTCGAAAAATATGATACCTCCGGGTAAATAGACATTCATATAACCCTCCAATTACGGCCATAAGTGCGTAGCATTGTATCAAACAAATAAATTGTACACGATACAAATTTGTGTTACGGCAAATGTGTAGAATACCTACGGTGAACACACAGGCTGTACATATGCCTGATCCAGTATGACTCCCTCCTTCGCCAATGTGTCAATGTTTGGGGTGTATATGTCTTTATTACGAAATCCCACATCATTCCAACCTGAAATTATGCCAGAATAGAATAGATATATCCATTTTCACTTCATTTATGAGATATTCTTTTAATGATTTTTAAATGCGTATTGCACTGAGTCCCTGTTTAATGAAAAAAGGTATAATAAAATGTTTATGGTGTGGCTTTAATGATATCACACGTATCAGTCCTTTAACCAGATGCAGACCTTCTAGTGTCAGGGCTAGGACATTATTGCCCTCTGACCAATACCGCGGTATCGCCCTGGTAAAGGGTTTAATTCCAATGTAGTATTATAATACAATAATACAGCACATGTAATCATAATAAAAAGTTCACTGAAATCAGATAAAGGGAGTTTCACAATATATATATATATTTATATATCAGTAGTAACACAATTGATTCATTGCTCTGAACACCACCATGCTGCATCGTGATTTGTATATACATTAAACATAGGCTGTACATTAAGCCTATAATTTTACTGACAGCCGCCATAAATAACTTTTTTTTAAATTTTTTTTTATTTTCCAAAACACATATATCATTAACAATCAATAATTTTAATATATCATCTAGCACACTACTGCCATCATCTTTTAACAATTATCATCACCACTCACAATCATCATCATCATCATCATCATCATCATCCAATCACCATCCACATCATCATCATCATTATCATCATCTTCAATCATCACCATCATCACCATCATCATCATGCATCATTATCATCATCATCATCATCATGATTCACCATCAATAAAACTCACAATTTTATCATCATCATCAGCAGCAGCAGTATCCACATCATAGGAACAATTCATAATCTATGACATATGTGTAATATAATTTTTTTTCTTTCTCACACACACTCGCAGTCACTACAATATACAGACTTTTGCACTTTCAAATACACACATCAACACACACTCATACCATCATCACAAACATACATACACAAAAGCAAACACTTTTGTAGCCATAAATACCTTGAAAAGCAAGGTCTCACGTGTCATCTATGTAATGACAGCAAATTATGAACAAAATAAAGATTTTCACAAAAACTTTTGAAAGGCCAAAAAGAGTATAATACTAGATGTCCCGGATAAAGGAGACACTACTATCAAATACAGGTATAGGGAATGTTCAGAACCGTGAAATTAAACTCACCACGCATACTATACATCTTATTGGAAGGCTCTATCATTTGGTTAGGGTTTGATAAGTTGTCATAATAAGGCATTCAATAAATTCATCCCTGTTTGGAGCTAAAGCTTGCTGATAAAAGCGCCAGTAGTCGGTTTAATGAAGTAGCCAAAACGACAAATGAAAACTTTTGAGTTAACATGGCCACATCGGTCAGACGCAGGCGTCAGGTCAGTGCATTAGCTAGCCATTATCGACCAGGCTACCATTCGTTGGGAAATACAGAATTTGATGTCTACCTAACATAATACTTTTCGATTCCGTTACGTAATAACTCGTTGGAAAGAGTTCAATTAACGTTTCTCTTTGGGATTTTCTTCTGAATATAGGATAATCACATATGATAAGATATAACATTTCCTGATAAGTTACCTCCCTTTGCACACATATACATATCTGGACAATTGAGTGGAAAACCCTCTATACTATACAGTATTTGGTTACCTGGGCGTTCAATAACAAATCCACACCATATTTGGCGAAGACACTTTTTGATAACTGTTGTCAGTCCTGATGTGTATTACCTGTAAGCATTAGGACTAGTATTGTGGTTTATACTATCATAATACATACAAACCACTTCCTACATATATTGTACGTCAAAACACACGACTGGCTACTTACCGAAGTCGTCTGCCACTATAAACAGTATATGTGGTGATTTGGCATGGACGTGTGCTATTGGTTGCACGAGAATGACACAAAGAACACGAAGGACATTTTGTAAATAATTCCTCATTTTCCGGGTATAACAGGTACTCTCGTCCTCATCGAACGCCTCCTCTGTGGCTTGGCCTTCTGTATTTAGACTTAACGCGTACTTCGAACGCGTCTGTATAGACCGGATTATCCCTATTATCCATAGGTGAGGCTTTTAAATACCGCTCAATACTGATGTATCAAGATCATATTAGTGTTTTTATATTATCTGGCCTTTTTTTCTATAGTAAGCCACGATTTAGACGTAAAATCTTTTTTTTCGTGAATTACCTCAGGTAGATGGGATAATATATTGGATTGTCATATGTTATGAGATAATGTTTTTCCTGCGAATCATTTCTTTACTGGTAGAAAATAATAGTGATACTACAATTTTTTTATTATTATTATTATTTCAAGAGTCTCGTTGCAAATCTATATTTTGTGTACCTAGTTTGCGCTTGTTTTATTAATTGTTAGTTAGACTAATTGTTTTCTCTATTATGTCGGTATTTTCTATCATTCTAAAATCAAGTTTTTTTATCATGTCGGTATTCTCTGTTGTTTTGTTACTATTCTTTTCATAAGTGTTTCCTTTGTCTCAGATTGTCTTCAATAATAATTCTCCAAGAAGCTTTAATTGTCAGGTTTCTTGATTTGCCCAAATGAAGGTAAAGTTTTGTACTTTATAAACGTTATAATATTCAAATTACTTCTGTTTTTAGCCTACATTCTTAAGGTCATATTTACAAATATAGTCTACTGTCCCGGGCGCTGAACATGACTCTTGGGTATGGCGCGTTAAAAAAATAGCCTTGTCTGTTATTTTGTGATCTCCTATGTTTCCTTTCCTCAACAATTGAGAACCATTTCATTAATGTTTATTTCTGACGTTAACATTTTCATTCAATATATCACTTTTGTTCCAGACATTTAGAGATTTGCCTATGATTCCAATATCGGACTACATTTCGCTGGCTCCATAGTGGTCTGAACCGCCGTTTACACAACATAATGTCCTATTTAAGTCGCCAGTATCTGCCTTATAATGGCTGTTTGTAACGGTGTTAATGATTGTTATACCTTTACTGTTCAAATGGATTTGTGCGTTATTCATAGGATGATTAGTTGGTGTCTTTCAAAAAAATAGCTTTCTTTAATCCTAATTTATAAATCTATGTGTTCTCTTAACATCATATCCTGTCAGTTGAACTTCCATCTACAGAACATCATTACATCAAATTCTGTAAGTTAAACTTTCACCTACAGAACATGATTAACATCATATACTGTCAGTTAAACTTTCACCTACAGAACATGATCATCATCATATCCGTCAGTTAAACTTCCATGCACCTACAAAACATTATTAACATCATATCGTGCCAGTTAAACAGCCACCTACATAATATGATTAACATCATATCCTGTCAGGTAAACGTCCACCTACGTACAGAACAGGTTAACATCATATCCTGTCAGGTAAACATCCACCTACAGAACATGTTTTACATCATAATCGGGCAGTTAAACTTCAACCTACGTACAGAACATGATTACCATCATATCCTGTCAGGTAACCTTTCACATGTACAGAATGTGATTAACATCATATCTGGCCAGATAAATGTTCACCTTCAAAACATAATTTACACCATATCCGATCAGTAAAACTTAAGTAACCGTCATTAGAAATATATATACGTTATGTGGAAACATGGCTGGTATAGATTTACATTTAGAGATACATATCAGGCACACAGAAATGCTGTTCTAGAATGTATCTTGATTTTCTTATCTCCCTTCTAATCTTCTTCTCGTCCTCCAATCCATTCACAGAAACATATAAACAAAGCTAAATGTAGCGCAGAAGACAAGCTATCCATCACTCTTGCTTTAATACAGATTGCATTGGAACTTGTGTCACGCCTCGCCTATCTCCATGACAATGTATTGTCTCAAACTAGCCATAAGTTTTGCTTTCCAAATTTGCGGAATAGTTAGAGCCTATGGTTTAAAGATTAGTGAGGAAGTATAGCACTGATGTAAAAATAAGCCCTGCTGAACTAATCAATAATAAATGCATAGCATGGCTTCATATATACGTCAGACTCACAAATATATTGATTGTACCACCCAATGTATAAATATATAAATAGGATAAATATATAAATAGGCATTTCTGTCCAAAAACACTGATACGAACTGTTCTATAATAAGGACATACATATGTATACAGGAGGTTGAAATATACCATCCATGTTTATATATACAGACGTTATACGTGAATGCGCAAGGTCGAACCAAGTCACATGAGGTATTTAATTACAACTTGAGTACCCGATATCAACACCCGTGATACACACTTAGAAGACCCGGAAGATGAAGAATTGTTTACAAAACGTCCTGTTCGTTGTCTCTATAATTCTCGTGCAACACGTACATGCCAAATCACCACATATACTATTTATAGTAGCAGACGACTTCGGTAGGTAAAACCCAGCGTTTTGTAGCAGGTAATATTAATATGTGTATATTATCACTATGATGTACATGCACCACAACATCACTTTAAATGCAAATAGAAAGTAAACTATCACTCAATGTATGTATGGTCAAGACCTTATCATGCCCATTAAGGTAAAATGATTAATATTCTCCGGTCAGGTATAAAGTGTATACAGGTAAAATCTAATAGCTTGTGTATTTCACTATTTTCTCAATACAGTGGTTATATATACTACACTGGCTACACGCCGACGTCTTCTATTTTGATATAGCCTGACAAAGCATTTCCACATGTTTATATCCCTTGTGTTCCACTGAATGTGTGTGTATCGGGCTCTGGGCAAATCGATAAGCAATCTTATGTATAATGGAATAGACTCGTTGTTGAAGGTGTCCGTCATATGACACGTATATAACATGCATTTGTATTGACTAGGATACAGGTTATTGCTTATAAATATCACTTATATTGATAAAGACTAATTGGGTGGGTGAGGGCATTGTAGGAAATATAAGTAATTTATCATACTTTATTTCCATGTGCAAAAGGTATATATAGCCAGTAAAATTCGTTTATGCTGGGTTTAATATCATTACCCTGGTTCTATTTTTGAGAGATTTACATCACTAGGCAATATTCGATTAAGACTATAAGGAGTAGGTAGTGGATGAAGCATATCAGTCATTACCCTCTCAAATACAAACATATGTAGATGTCTGAGAATCGTTCAGATAGCCTTAACTCATGTTCAATATGGAGTTCAATACTGGCTAGTGTGTGTATGGTTAATAATTACTCAAATTATAAGTTCTCAAAATTAACAACATTTGAATTCAATAAACAAATAAATACATGACATTATCTGTGATTAAGTATGATTTTGCATTGCTGTGTATCCATCGATTTAGACTTAGAAGTATGGTTTACTTAACACAGGGTTTGTCTTGTTATTTACAATTTAGAGTTCGTGGACTATTAGTTATTGTATTAAATTCTGTAGACAAATGGTAACAATATCATTTATCCTCTGTCAACACATTCGTTAACTGAGCAGAGTTTATAGCATAGTAGAATTTTTAACGACCATGGAATACCAAAAAGACACCTGACTGTTGCTTCTAAGCATCTGACAATCTTAGTGGTAAAGTATAATATACGCCATGAGGTTATTCTTGCTTAGAATATAACTCAGAAAAATTGAATCCTGAGTCAAGGATATGAGCTTATAGATTCATATATCAATTATCACTGAGGTCATTTGTCATACTAATATATATGCATGTAAAAATATAAAAATTTCAAGTGGTTATTAGAAATGTTTCTGTCTTAGATATTAAACAATTACAATTGCACTAAAATGCCAAAGTTTTATTCCAATTTATTGAACAATGATCAAAGTAAGGCCTATTCTGTTTTGCAATAAATAAATGAAAATGTATTATATATTTGTGTCGCAATCTACATTCCAGGTTGGAATGATGTCGGATTCCGTAATGAAAACATATCAACCCCCAACATCGACACATTGGCGAAGGAGGGAGTCATACTGGATCAGGCATATGTACAGCCTGTGTGTTCACCGTAGGTATACGACACCTGTGTGATTCCTTTAATAACAATAATAACAATGATTCAGTTAACTCTAAAGATTTAATTCTTTAATGTAACATCAAGATGCAATTTCTTCGTTATGTCGGTCAATGTTTAGTATACATTGACCGGAATAACCGCGAAATCGGAAGGATTTTTCTTATTGTGGTAGAAATATTAATAAAGCGGAAGATTTTAACAATAGATCGTTAGGCGGAAGATCAGTGTAAAAAGCGGTGGACTACCGCTGAAATCGGTAGAGGTAACATGTCTTATGTATACAATGTATACTAATGGTTATATTTTGTGAAATAAAAACTACGAATATTAATGTAACTTAAACAATTTTGTATGTCCACCTCTACAACATGGCTACAGAAACAAGAAAAAAAATCAAAACAAAAACAAAAATTAGAAAAATTCTTCGCATGAATTGCTTCCTCATGTCATCATTCTTTGTATTTTCATAACAATTTCTCCCGGTAATGTAAATAGATGGCTGTAATCGGTCCTGTAAAAATGTATATATTTTATTTGTGACATTTTATGTTTAGATCCCGAAACGCTTTTATGACAGGGATGTACCCTTTCAAAACAGGACTACAGGTAATTAAGATTTCATTAAAATAGAACATCGATGAAAATGTTTCATAGAACATAAATGAAAAGGCATTAGGGAGTGAATATTCTCATTCATGAATGCTTCCGGGCCTACAGTGATAAGATTAACGACTAGAGAAAACAACAAATTATATCAGATATGAAAACAAGAAAAAGCAGTATATATCTTTATGAATAATGATAAAAAAAAATAATAAAATAAAAAATTAAAAAATACAACACATTTTTTCGCCTTCAAAATCTATGTGATTATAATCGTGTGAAACAGTGATATTTTAACGAATAGTTAAAAATTTGCTTCTTTGTTTAAATAAAGGTGTTAAACGGTATAGAAATAATCCCGGAATAAGTATATGAATATCGCAATTAAAGATAATGCTATAAGATACAATGGCAAATAATTGTAAAATAGTATTGCATATTAAAGCAAGAGACGTGAGATGCTAATTAGGAAATTATCAGTTATTTAATGTTCCAGCATTTGGTGATATGGCCTGATCAACAGGTGTGTTCGCCAACAAATCTCACCTTCCTACCACAACAGCTCAAGAAGCTTGGATATGCAACACATATGATAGGAAAGTAAGTGATACGGAGGTTTAACCATTACATGTATATCTTAATTATTGTGCGTTATACTAAACAGGCCTACACCTGTTAACACTTAAGAATCAAAGAAGAGCACGTGGTTATAATCAAAACATATTTGTTAAACACATTAATGCAGGGCTGCCATGATGTTGAATTGTATAAATAACAATGTACATGTCATCTATAAACATGATGTTACCATTGTAGGTGGCACCTTGGTATCTGTAAATGGCGGTGTACACCTACCTAGCTTGGCCATATCATTGTATACCATGTTTATATAGGACTGTACCGTTGTATGTGGCACCTTGGTTTCTGTAAATGGTGGTGTACACCTACCTAGCCTGACCATATCAGTGTATACCATGTTTATATAGGACTGTACCGGTGTAGGCATCTTCGCTAGCCAAGCCTTCTGATTACGTTACACTCCACGAACCCTTGTCGGATATAGTCGTCAGTTCTGGCCCTCTAGCGGAGATTCGAAATTACCACCCTTTATTCATGAAATTTTTGACCAATCAAAATGAGCGTTACCAATGTACTTCATCGGTGATGTTTACAGACATACATGAAGGCTTGTGTCAATTTCGATGAGATGTGTGATCAATGACTTATATAAATTGATCAAACACTGTGAATGTTTCCCCAATGATTGTACGTCTCTGTATTTAGGTAAAATGCCATGACATAGTCGACAATGTAGTTCTGTACTGGGTGCCGCAGTTTTTGTTTAATGCGAAACCAAGCCTGAATGTAAAACGGGATTTGATTGGTTGCCCTGGGATTCCAGGGCGCGACGGTTTGAACACGACTATATTCGCCAAGGGTTCGTGGAGTGTAACGTAATCAGAAGCCTTGGCTAGCGAAGATGCGGTGTAGGTGGCATCTTGGTTTGTGTAAATGGCGGTGCACATCTACCTAGCTGGGCCATATCATTGTATACCATGTCTATATAGGACTGTACCGTTGTATGTCGCACTTTAGTTTTTGTAGTTGACAATGTACACCTACCTACCTTACCATGTATCATTGTACACCATGTTTATATAGGACTGTACCATTGTAGGTGGTACTTCCCTTTTTTGTAAGCTGGGCCAGTTGATACTGCTTTTAATTCCCTTTTTAATGCCTTGAGTACATGCCACGGGTCATTTTGGTTTGTAACACCGGCATCTTTGACAAGTTTGTTGATGGATAAATTTCTGTCGTGGGCATGAATATTTATTGTGACATCCTTTTCTGTCATTTTCTCATACAGTATCTGGGTTCCAATTTTTTCATGTCTTTGAGATACTGGATCGTCCTTTGTTGTCACATGAATATGGTTCAAAACTTTGTGAGTTTTGTACCCTATTGCCACCACACTTGAATCCTTTGCGTTTTTACGCCAGCCGTGCCTTGCATCAGTCATGATTTCAATCCCTTGATCTTGGTCTTCATAGCTGAAGCACTCTTCATCCAATGCATGACTGATACTTTCTTCATATTCTGAACAGACATGGTCCTTGTAACTGCTGAAATATTTCCTTTTCTTGTCCTGTGTTATTTGTCCAAGACCGGCTCCCTCTGCAAATCTTTTGTATTGAACTGGCAACATCCCACTGCATTCAATTCCATGAAAGATTCTATAATTTACCAGAAATTCGTTGACAGGTAAATACGGAGAAGATGACCAAAGTATAGAATGGTGTTTGTCTTTGGTACAGGAAAGTCGAATTGAAGCTGCATGACCTTTAAGAGTTACTTTTTTGTTTACTAGTTATCCCTCACAAATTTTGGAATGGTTCCCGGCTACTTCACAAAGTTTTGCCACAGAAGATTCTGCTATCACAAATAATTTTCCATCAACATCCTTCTTCTCTGCCTGTTTATAGCTACACAAGTTTGGCATTTCACGGTTTTTTTCCTTTCTTCTCATTGAAATATTTGTCCAGTAAGCTTTCTAATATATCACAGTTATTAACTGGATGACCCAGCTGTCTAAAGAGGCTATCTCTCACTTTTTGTAATTTTTCTAAAATTCTGATCTTCACATTTCATCCCCAGGTATTTCTATCCTGAAATTTGGGGGCTTTTTTCTTCCTCTTTCCATTCTAACACTTTTATTTGTATGTCCAATACTACAATGACTATGGAGTATAATATGATGCATAAGTAAATTGGTATTCCCCAGGAATTTTCTACAGCATTCCATCATCTAACATAATCTTGACCACATGAGGATCTGTTGGGGTTGCATTTCAATAGTATATTTCATTTGTCATGATACTATTAGAAAACATGTAATGTGAAACTGAAACTTTTTTTAAGCCTAATAAAAATATATTTATAAAATCTATTTTACAATCAAAGGCCTAAAATGATATTAATTTTGTTTTATTTCCCCATGCATTGCCCCTTCTAGTCAATGGAATCTTGATAAATTGCGCAATTCCACTCTCTGCCCAGAGGGCAATATGACTCTCCCACAGGTTCATGTTACTCTCTTACCCCCCACCCCAACACCACATACCCACCCATCATCCAATTTTAGCCAGCATGGCCGCGAAGGACACACATACACTTACATTGGTTGTGAATGTGGACCAAAGAAATGCTATAAGGCAACTGTTTCAAGAGCAAAATTGGGAATACTCAGAAGAAATTAATCAGGACAGCACAGTGATAAGTAATAGTATAGAAAGTTCAGGATTTTCTATTCCCCAGGATGACGAGTTGGATGAATGTCGGTATTGTTTATGTAGACCTTGTATTACAAATGAGAAAAACAAACAACAATGGTGGGAATTAACAGCAAATCCAAAACACAAGAAAAATAATGTTCGCAGGAAAGAAATTTACAAACGATTTTGGACAATGTTATATCACAGAGGAGCCTGGGGAGATCCCCGATATCAGGAAAAGAAGAGGCAGGCATTGGGGATTAATGCAAGGGAAGGGGAACCTGTGTGGCATAGGCGGGATATAATGCCAGATTGTGTTATCAAACTGGTCAGATTCTGGTTTCCAAATCCTGATGATATGGAATATTTGGGTCATTGTTGGGAGTAAGTTTTCTTTTACTTGTGTATAAGGGAAGCGCCATGTCTTGTTATATATGACTCTGCTAATTGGATTAATGTAAATTCCTGTATGTGTGTCTATGGGATCTTATTTCTGGACTTTGCCGCCAAAATGTTGATAAGGTAGGAGAATGTGTTTACTCAGCATGCTGCGTAGCTAGGGCCTTAGCAACAACACAACTTCCGGTAATAACATCCGGTAGGCAAACTGGCAAATTCAAATTTGATTGACAGTTTGCAAATTGAAACAGAAAAACAAATTTAATCAGAAAACAAACAAATTAGATTTTCTTGCATAACATGGTATACATATTCAGATTCCTCACAAAAAATATGTTACCATAACAAAATCTATGTCAGATAAGTTTTTGTTAAACATGATTTTGAGGAAATTCTCTCTCTGAAGTGAAGGCTGCCAAAAATTTGTATAACCTTCCATTTTCCCAAGTTGTCTCCCTTTTATACCCCGTCCCCGGCCTTTAAGTTTTTGTAGGTGTCAATGTACACCTACCTACCTTACCATGTATCATTGTACACCATGTTTATATAGGACTGTACCGTTGTAGGTGGCACCTTGGGTTCTGTAAATGGCAATGTACACCTACCTACCGCGGCTTTGACTCTTTCTATGGGTATTACACTAGTCATGAAGACTACTACAAAAAGACTAACGGTAAGTTAAAATGAAATATCATTGTTTACATACAGTTATATTGTCTATCATCCAGTCCTTCTCTATTTAAAGTCACACGATTTACGATATTCACGTGGATAACATGTGTCCCGTTTTCATGGATATGAATTTCAAAGTCAATAAATGTAACTAAAAAGGTAATTAATATTGTTTATTTTTCATCCTCATTATCGCAATAAAGGAAATATTGATGATTGTTTTCCGCCACTAACTATCATCGAACCGATGAGACAAAACCTAGCAATACGCGAAGTCATGTAGGCGATTACCAGTAACTAATTAACTCATATTATTCACGAAAACCAATTTGTAGTCCGGAATGGAAAACTGGGCTTCGACTTCAGGAACAATATGAAGACTGACAAAGGAGGGATAGGTACATACTCAACGGTAAGATAAAAGGCATACTTGAATATCAAAATAGCAATCCTTTTAATACTGAAAGTTTTGACGCACTAGTAAAATGTGAATCGTAGCTAATAAGTGAGAGAAGTGGGATAGTATCTGAGATAATCATGATTAGCGTTTACAGATATTTTACGTTATAGACGAATTGTTGGCGAATAATAAAAACAATAAAACACGTACATATATCATTCTACTGATGTTGCACTCATTCTTTGTACGGACGTTTTCTGTAAGTATATCAGGGTGGATATACCGTAAATTATTGTGTATTGCCTGCAGGCTTTATGATTTGAAACATTACAAAATGTCTGTGCAGAGTATACGATACTTGTCAAATCCATGTTAACTTTTTGTGTTTTTCCCTGGTGTACTATCAGGTGATGACATTGCTGTTTATGTCTGAAATAAGAATCGTACATTTACCTGAGTGGACATATTAAGAAAAAACAACAAACAAGGAAATTTAGAAATACGTATTTAGCAGTTCATTGTCAAGGCAAAACAGGAGCTAAACACACACAGCCAGGGTTTCCCATGATAGCGAAGCAATGTGCCGGAGCGGGCTATGTATAGATTTTGAATCATAAAAGCATCGTTATAGTTTGTGTGGGCAATTGAACAGTGCAGGCAATTGAACAGTGCAGGCAATTGAACAATACAGGCAATTGAATAGTGCAGGCAATCGAACAGCGCAGGCAATTGAACAGCGCAGGCAATACACAGCAAATTACGGTATTCGTCCGCCAAAAAATAAATTCATCCTATTGCTGAATTCGTTTATGTATCTTCCTGAACAAGAACGGGATGTGGGGAAATGTAGTCGCCGCACTGTGATACATACAGTGTATACTGAGGTTTATGTTATACTTATATAATGATGTAGTATCCATATTGATTCTTATCTGGCAACCTCTTACTCTATTGTGTTTGGGTCTTTGAAAATAATCGTATCATATCATTTCTTCACGATTAATAAATCACCTTCTTCTCCTACTGTGTATTGTTACGACCAGCTACACCATCATACAAAGTCTAATAAAGTTTCTGGAGGAAGAATATCAGTAAGAATTTGAATTTTCATTTTATTACCTTTGAAATCGACAACAATAAAAACATGTTTATATTGATTTTGATGTTAAATCAACATTTGTTTACAGTTTCAGTATACTGCTCGAGCGTTGGAATTGATTAGTCAACACAATAAGAGTAATCCATTTTTCCTCTATATGCCTCTGCAATCCGTTCACTCGCCAATCCAGGTAAACAAATGTTCTTTTCCCCTACTAATACATGTAATAATGTAATATATCATACATGTACATTTGTTTCTTAATAAGAGTAAATATATATCATTACACCTTTGATCTTTTTACATATACATATAGTATTTTCTCAAGAAAGACATATTATGTGATCATATGTAAAATAAATATTACGTTTGCTTTGTTTAACATGCAATCTGTGCATTAATATATTGCTACAACCAGTCAGTAGAAGAAGAAAAATGTTTGGTAATTTTGTTGTGGAATTGTCAACTTTTGTTATTTATACAACTGGGGAAAAAGAATAAGTACATATGTATAAGGCATATTTAGGTGCAATAAAAAAAGTTCTTATAAATGTTATTCTTAGAAAATAATTAGGATCTTATTATATGATATAGACTATAGAATAATTAATGCACCAACATGCGCAGACTGAATATAGCATATAATTGAAAAATATGAAATTACGTGGTGCTGATGTAATGATACGCTAATATTTCAGGTTCTTATTATATACACGAATGATACATTATTTTGATGAGGATTTGATGATGACGCAATTCATATTCCAGGTACCCATTGTATCATTTATACATTATGTTAATGAAGATATAAAGATGACGTAATTAAAATTCCAGGTACCCATTGAGTATGAAAATATGTACAAAAACATACACAATGAAGGCAGACGAAAATTTTCTGGTGAGACACATTTTTGTAAATTAAATGAGAACAAATATCTGATACTCAAATAAACATTATTCTCATAGTATTCAGTATCTATTTGAAAAGCAGACATAAAAGATTTTAAGAAAATATTTTAACGATCAACTATATTTTGTCTTGCGTTTTAATGTATTTTCAACCAACATTATAACTCGCAATGTTTATAAACATACAAAAGTTATCAAAACCTAATGATAATCTTTAATTCAAACGTTATATCTTATCTAACACCATTTATGACCAAATATTTAAATTCTGGACTTCGTTGCTTCCTGCAAGATTATAATTAAATATTATCCTTTAAAAACTCCTTTCCTACACATTTTTATCATTATGATGGATATGGTTTATATGTAGGAATGGTAACAGCGATGGATGACGTCATCGGCAACGTGACACAAGCTCTGAAGGCACATGGCATGTACGAAGATACACTTATTGTCTTTACATCAGATGTAAGTTAAACTATTGTTAATGTATCAAACATGATTTTTTAAAGTGAAGTTTTTCAAAGTCTAATTATTTTAATAACCTGCAACACAAATGTGAACTGTCAAATCCAATACCAAACGGGTTATGAAGAAAGCAAGAGAAGAGGAAGGGTGTGGCTTTAAGATGTAGTCGCCTCTAATAAGTATCAAAGAATGGATATGTACGATAAACTCTTTCAACTATACATGACTAGGGTGTGTGATCTGACAACAAGGTATCATCTAGTGAACGAAAAATCCATCCAATCAGTGTTATACTCAAAAACCGTCTCGATGATCGGAATCATGTAACAAATGTAACATTATCCCAACAGATTCGGTATTTGTCATTATAAATGATTTTTGTCTTTCCTACATTCTGTTATATTTCTATTCATTTCTAATGATGCAATCAACTTGATCTTATACCGAGCTTCTTTAATTGATAGTGTAAATGTAAAGATGTTTCTTAAAAGTGCAATACAATGTGTCATATTGTTAGGTTGTGTAACTTTGCCTTTCTAGCAACCACAGGAAATCACCTCGTCTGCCAATACACCTAATATATAATATTTTTTCGTATTAGGTGTATTGACATACGAGGCGAGTGCCTTTGCTGACAACAGTACTGTATAGTGTTTCGTAAAAGCAGCATTACCTTTTTGCAGATATCGTACAACTAAGATCCTTTTAACATCCATTTTCTCTCAGAATGGCGGCTGGCCCACCATGTTTGGAAACAACTTCCCACTAAGGGGTTCTAAGATAACGATATACGAGGGAGGTACCAGGGTGACGGCTTTCGTACACGGAGCTGGCCTTAAGAAGACAAAATATACATACAAAGGGTAAGATTTGATTTTAATCGTGTTCTTTGTAAAACGTAGTCGCTGTTAATGTTCTCTAGATACAATTGCAATTTGCAGAACGTTGACGTGTAAGCAATTGCTCTGTTATACAATACTATACACATACTCTTTAGCGTATTCAAATTTAAGCGCAAAAGCTAATTAAAACGGATTAGCGGAATAATCAATTAGCGGAGGAAAACGTAGGTAAAATTCTTCCAACCCAAAAAAAACCCGCGAAAATAAGATTACCGCTAAAATGCATGTATGTACAGTATTAAATTTGTATATGATAGTTACCTCCTATCATTTTTTTTATATATATTTTGTTCGTGTGTTGTTATTTTCGTTGACGTCATGGGTTCTTTTAGTCAACTAATAAATACACTACTTAAATTGATATGGATATCAATTCCTACAAGGTAATAATTCCACGAGTGTATCTTTAAATTTATGTTTCAACATACAATTTTACAGTTATTTAAAATGTACTTATTTTAGAAAAGATCTAAGAATATTTTGACGTCATTACCTCATTGAAATCATTGGTAACCAAAGGAATATCTAATGTTGGTTTCATGCTGTATTAGATGTTATGATCGCAGTGTGTCGGTATTTTGATTACAGGATGCTTCACGCCGTCGACTGGAGTCCGACAATAGTAGCGGCTGCCGGTGGAGTACCCGGTAATGTCTAAGAAATCGTGTTAATCACAATATATACATACTTCCTCCTGCAGAGGTGTGTCATGTACAACAAGTATAGCTCTCCTATCATAAATGACACAGTTTTGCAGGCAATAATACTATGGAATTTTAGGCAATAATATCATGGGGTACTAAGCAATATATAGCATCATTGGATACTTGGCAACAATACCACGGGGTGCTAGGCAATACTACCATCGGATGCTAGGCAATGTACCATTGGGTGCTAGGCAATACTACCATGGGTGTTAGGCAACAATACCATTGGGTGCTAATCAACACTTCCATGAGGTGTTAGGCAACAATACCATAGGGTTTTAAAGCACGAAATATAGTATTCCCTTCTCGATTCTTTCTTCCCCATTATAAAAACACAGCTCTGCAAGCAAGCATACACTCCTTATACAGCTGTGTCATTCATAACGAGTATTTCTACCACAATATCCTGTGTTATTCAACTCTCAGACCATCAGTTAATCATTACATCTGTTGATTAACAATCTGTTTATACCACACGTGGTATAAACCCTGTACGCATTTCGATTGGCTAACACTTTGAACTTTGACCCAAGCTGCAATTGTAATTGAAATCATCAATAATCTATTGACGTCACATCACCGGGTCCCGGACGTCACCGGTACACTTTATTTGCATACGCGAAATGATACTTGGCCACGTTTCCCTTTGATTCAAGCCGATATTATTGTGGTAGAAACAGGTCACACGACTCGAAATTGTTGGATATGGAATTTATTTCACACTCGTAAGTTATTTTTTAAAAGTTGCAAAAAACACTCGCTAAAGCTCGTGTCTTTTGTAACTTTAAAATAAATAACTTACTCGTGTGAAATAAATTCCATATCCAACAACCACTCGTTGTGTAACCTCTATATACATCCGTATTCTTTATAAGGACAGTTCATTGTTAATAACATAAAACGACATTTGTAACATCGCAGAACAATGCATAATAAAACAATAATATAATTAGCATTTAAAAAGTTGTTATGAATTGACATATGCTTTATGGAGACCACTAACTTTCTTTGGAAAACATTACTGTATGTTTTATTAGCTGGTACGTAATAATGCCATCAAAACGTAATTGTAGTTATAAACAATAAACAAAAAGGTAAAGACTATTTGAGGATTTTTCTGTCATGTAAACGAATATATATTATGTACTTTACATGTAGAATTGCACATTTACAGCCTATTCTATTGTCGATAATTGATATTTCTGCTACTTTAGAGACAAACATTGATGGTATTAACCAGTGGGACAATATCCGGACAGGTGGTCAGTCCGGCCGGACAGAGTTCGTCTACAACCTGGACGATCTGGCTCCGTATGAGACAGGCCACGCAGCCATTCGGTAAGATTCTATCTTAAACTCTAAAACATTGAAGATAACTGAAGTCATATCGTTGTGTAGTCTGCTTTTGCAAAACATTTAGGGTCCTGATCTATAAGGAGCAAAATGTGTTATTTCTTATATTGATGGCAGTGGGTTGAGAATTAAGTTGTTTACTATGGCTGGCAAATGTTTAAAACCAGTAATAGATTGATGAGTGGTCTCTAAGTGAACTGTATAAAAGCTTTATTCAACCCCCCCCCCCCCCCCCCCCCCCCCCTAATAATATGAAGAGCTACAGAAACAAAGAATAGAACAAGTACATCTCAAATAGCATTGAAAGAAAAGAAAATGCAACCAGGCTCACGATCACACCCTTACACAGCCACAAACACATGCACTCGGACACACACAATCTGATAATAATAACGCGCGTAGCATACCATAAAGTACAATGATACAATGCAGCGATATGATAGTACGATTAAAGTTATTTACAGTGATACTTACGATGACATACAGTGTAGAAATCATACATTAAACCACAGCGTGATATAATAGATAACTGCAATTATCATAGATTAATATATACAGTAATATCCTGTTTCGTACAAATTGATAAAGAAATATTGTAATAAATAGTATTACACACACCATACAATAGATTATACAGTATTAGATAAATAATATTATAGATCCATAACTCATAATTCAAACAAAATTGAGTACCGGTAGGGCAATAAATCATAGAACATAGAGATAAATGATAATCCAAGTAAAACAGAAGTGTTTTTATTTCGAATTCTGAAAATTTAGATGGGGATATAGAATTAAAATTTGATAATGAGTTCCTAAACTGAAGTAATTATCATCGACACTTGGGTGTTACTTTCAAAGGTAAATGGGACGACCATATTGAAATCAGATCAACATCTCTTCTTAAAAAACATGATCTTAGGAAATTAAAACATATGCTAAAACGTGATGCACTATTAAAAATATATATAACTTTTATCTTGCCGGTTTTGGAATATGCCTCTGAATTATGGGGTGAGTGTAATGTGTTAGAATCCAATTTAATGGAAAAGGTCCAACGTGAAGCGACAGGTATTATAACTGGTTTACCTTCATATGCTAGTAGTAATTTTTTTTTATATTTTGAATCTGGTCTAGAGCTTCTTTCTGATAGATGTAAAAGAAGAAAACTACAAATACTGTACAAGATGAAAAAATATTTAACTCAAGCCTTTTATGAATTCGATATTGCTTGAAATGGTTGGTCAAAATACATCGTATGTACCGAGAAATAGGAATGATTTTGTTTTGATTATAGGCTTTCTAGTATGAATTTCATATATATGCATGCAAATATAAAAAGTCAGCGCCCGTTTGTATGTACTTATTTATCTTAAGAAGTTGTTTGTCGTATTTGCTACTTCGATCATGCTTATATGTATTATAGCAGGTAAATGATTCATTTCACTTGACCATATCTATCGACAGTGTGGGAGATTACAAGCTAATAGTCGGCTACCCCGGTTTGTACCCAGGCTGGTACCCTCCTCCCACATACACAAGTGATAACTACATCAAAGAGGTACCTTACGACGGCAGCCAGGATAACACAACACAGCTGTTTAATCTGAAAGGTGACATTCTCTTTAATTCGTGAAATTAACCACTTAGAAATGATTGATATATAGATTGCTTCATGCTTTCATTGATGTTTGAGTATGAGATGAATTAATATAAGATTATATAGCTTGTTTTCCAATCCTACTGACTGATTGATGTAATTGTATTGTGATATAGTGTGTGCATGTGTAAGTGTATTTGAACCAAACAGTTTAAACTAAATAATTTCAATTTTATATTTTCAATTCAATCTTTTTTAATTCAATCTTTTTTTTATATATATATTGAACCGTGTTTTGTTTTCATGGGCAATCTAAACTCTATCATATTGTCCTAAGCATCAATGACAGTCCTAGTTGGACAAAAACGTTGTATAATGCAGTTTTTATACCTATTCATTGAACATGCTTAAATGTGAACATCACTAGTTTTCTCCGTCATCCACAGAGCCAATGTAGACCGTGTATTATTCACTTTACAAACTGAATCGTAAATATGTAAACAATATAGAACTTAGTAATAAGAGTAATATAACCTCTATTTCATGTTATTGTCATGTAAGCATGTCTATGAAATAAACATGCTGATGGTGTATTCGCATTATATAAAAATATTAAAATTTACGATGAAAGTTCAATCATAATTTAACAAGTTCCATCACGCCTAACTCCAATAACGAAAGCAATGTAAATATCCAGTGTATGGAAGTGTCATATATTCTCTTCTCCGTCCAGTTGATAATAAGTCGTATACAGAACAGACCTAATGATAGTTTAGATAGAGTTTGTGCATTATTCTGTATAACTGTTTACTGAAACAATATTGTTAACCATATCCTATGACTATCATTATCTAGTTCCTATTAAATCATATAGCGTTGCATCACTTCTTGCTTCACAGCAATAGAAAATATGAAATCAATAGAAATAGTACCAGAAAACAACAAAAAGATAAAAATTCAGTTATTCCAACTTTTCATTTTGTTTCTATCAGATGATCCAAACGAGCATAACGACCTATCGCAAAAGTTGCCAGATGTTGTTGGAAAACTGCGGAAGAAGATGGCGGAATACCACAAACAGATGGTTCCGGCGAATTACCCGCCGGCTACATCCGCATCTGACCCAAAGAACTACAATGGTTTCTGGACTCCTGGATGGTGCTGAAATGACATTTAACGGGTAGTTAACCTGTTGGTGTATCTTATGGTATTGCATATATCTTCAAACAAGAAAATGCAGCAAAGCTGCTGGACAGATTCATTAAAAAAAAATCTTCAAAGACATGTAAATCATGTAGTTGTTTTATGCATCACTAATGACTAATCTCAAGAGATATTTACCATTCAAAATTTTAGTGTCCTACGTTAACTTGGACGTCTTTAAAGCCACATACCCCCGAACAACCTAAACTTCTAGTTGCACACATGCATTAATGGCAATCCAAGATGCTCATTCACGCTCTCCTAACATTAAAATGACTACTGGCCTGGACGCTTGACCGAGGGAGTCCTTGAGACATCAATGTATAAAATAGCCTAATAATGCTTTCATTTAAACATATTAACAGAATATTCACGTAATACACTGGTAAACAAAATAAACAAACATAGTTAACATTTAAATCCTTTATTCTATAATATAGCAAAATGCAAACAACACATTGATAAAATCATAGATCGGTAAAGTTGACAATGTTCAAAAGCAAACCAGCAAAGTTCCAGTGAATCATTTCCTTTCCTAAGAAAATACTTGGGTTTTGCAGATTCCACACACTTTTGTGTCTTTTTTTTTTGCAGAATCTGTCTGCGTTTTTGCAGTTCCACGCTTGCGGCGTTCCACCATTTTGTATGGACTGTAAAACCCGCCGTTGCATTGTGGGGCTAATTTTCAGAGAAACTTGGTCCAGCAGCCACAGTTATCATTTTTTGGAATTCCCCGTATACTTTCATAAATATACATTTTCTTTCAGTTTCTGATTCACATCAATCTGGTAGGTATGCATCAAGTCTGAAAACTGTAAAAAGCTCAAAATGTAAACATTGATATACCGGTATATGTTTCTTTGTGGGTATGTGGCTTTAAGTGCATGTCCATCCTGTAATTACAGTCACTTTTCTTTTTTTGTTGAATCTGCAAAATACAAGTTTTAAATTTTTAACTTTGCAAGCATATAAGTGTGTTATAAATTAAAGATAAAACTATTAATTTCAAATGATACAAACTTTCTCTTGGATTCATTATCCTTTTAAAATGACTAATCGATATAGTGAAAGAAGTCAATCATCAAATTATCTCTCTTTAGAAGTATATATGTTCTAAACTATGTATTACTTTCATGTATTAATTATCAAGGATTCTTGCATGGTGTGGTTCATGGAGAGCAATTCTCACAAGTAGATATAAATTATTCCTCCTTTCCTCACAAACTAATTTTATGCACAACCATTAAGTCATTGATTCAATCCATTTAATTTAAACTATCGAAAATTCTTTTTGCAATCATAAAACTTTCACTAGCTAAATTTATAACCATCCGTCAAAACTATATAGTTATGAAAGGACTAATATATATAAAGGCAAATATTCCTTAGCAACAATATTGTGATTGATCAATATTACATATCCCTTAACAGCATACGCACAAATCCATTTGATAAGGTACTATCACTATCTGCATACAGAAATAAAGTCCAAATAGCTACATGTACACTCACTGGTAAAAAAGTGTATAAGGTATTGTATATATATCTATACGTATAATCCATCATAACTATTTACAGAATGGATTAAAGTAAATCTCTATTAGAAACAACTGGATATTTATGTAAACAATTATTGATGTCTGCAGCAATCTTTACAAAAATACTATGTGAGTTTATAATTACATTAGTCAACCTTTGTACTTCAATTGATGCAACCCTAGGTATTATAAACCCAATATTCTAATCTACTGGATAAGGGGGGGGGGGGGGGGGGGGGGGGGGGGGGGGGATTTAGTGGTAATCCGAGCGCCATAGGCGCGAGCAGAATGTTTTTGGCCAGGGGTCTGGAGGATAAAATTTCGGAAAATGAAAGGATAATAGCAAAATTTGCAATCTTTGCAAGATTTCTCGTCCAAAAGAGAAGTTATTTGCTCTAGAATATACCCAATTTAGATATATCCATTCTCCAATACACCGAAATGCAACAAAAACTACAAGCAAGAACTTCTGGAACAACGAAACTGTCGTCTGTTGACTCCAGTAGTAATATTCTGTGATGCACACATGACAATTTTCAATGTAAAAAGTTTTAGAAATTTTAAGCAATAATTGTATCTAACAAAGAATGATAAAGAGTCTGGATGAATATTTTTCTCAGCACTTTCTTGCTAGACTTCCAGTTATTATTTCAATTAATATTGTATATTCAAATTACCGCAACTGAGCCTTCCGAAGTGTATGTAAACATGAATATGATCGGTTCAGTATCACTTCATTCAATAAACGTTATCAATGAACGTTTAAGTCAGCACAAATAGTCTTCTATCTTACCTGAAAAGTCCATTATATCCTTATTTAAAGATGTAAGTTGCATAAGAGGCTAAAATTAGCTGATATAAACACTTATAAACGAACTTACCTTTCAAATTGTTCCCGCAAAACAAACTCTCTCCCCTCTATCGCCGAGCGTCTGCTTCCACTTGGCAACCATGACACCTTGTCGATTTCCGGCCTAATCTCGAACCAAATCCAACTGCCCGACAGATATTTCTACTAAAATACTATAGAACTTCAACTACACATTTACTTTTATAATAAAATATCTATTGTATGAGAATTCTCTCGATTTTAGCTTTTGAAATCAGTTTATTTATGTTTTTTATTCATAAAACCCGCGAGATCTCGAAACCGCGATTTCCGGTTTACAGTTACTTCCGTTTTAGAGGAGCAAAAACAGATTAAAAGCCTCTCGGCAAAGACCGGCCTTCGGCCGATCTTTCGCGCGCTCAGGCTTTTAAAAAAATGTATGCTTAGGTGAAATTTATAAATTAAATTCGTAATGCTTTATGTTCTGGTAAGATAAGGTTATGATAATATCATGAATACGTAAGAAGGAAAGGTGGAAACAACATGCTACAGATTTAGCAATGTCTTCGCCACTGTACGAATAAGTGTTTTACTCACTGGTCACTAGGTTTATTGGTATAAATTATATAAATGTATCGTCACTAATGGTGATTTCTGTACTAATCATATCATTGGTATACAGCTGCACGTGATAGATATTAATCTTAATGACGTCTCTTTGTTCAATTTGTCGATTCATAGAGATATCTCTGCACATTGAAACTTTTGAAAAAAAAATGAATAAAGCTGTCGTAGCTGCTTCATGTTAAAGTTTTGCTAAGAAGACATCCAAAGTACGTACATCGCTATATATGATGAGCGAAGTCCATTTTGTGTATAAATATCCGGTATATGAAAGTGTTATTATCTCTTTCGTCCAGTTTATGATATGTCGTATACAGAAAGGAATTAGTGACAGTTAAGATGTATTCTAATTAAAATACCATGTTCGTTATACTCTCCGTAAACACGGTATACGGAGTGGTATTATATATAACGGAGTTTACGGAGTGGAATAAGAACATCTAATTTTAATTAGATTGCTCCATAATACATTTATACATATGAAAATTTAGCAATGGTCTAATGATAATGAGCATGTGATAATTCTGAAAGTATATTAAACAGAACAGAAAAAGAGCATGTAAGAGGGGGAAAACGACGGAAAGGGGAAAGAGAGAGTGAGAGAAAGGATACTAGTAGGTGAAATGAGAATACATGTACATTGTAAAAGATAACGGACATGTAGATGATACTATGGATACTAATTAAAGCAAGTATATTGACCTGTGTACTTATGTAAATCTTTCGTTATCAACAATAAAGTTTTGAACATGTTTACAAAAAGCCTTAATTGTTTGATTTTTTTTAAAGGAATTATCACTATTTATTACTTGTACCTGTAAAAATGGACAAAGCAGCAATAATTCTTACTAGTGTTTTCAATAGCATCTGTATCTCATTTGTTGCAATCATCCCAAACCTCAAATGCATATTCTAGAAGAGGCCGGACATACACCAAAAACAATTTCTCTGAATTTTTTTCTGTTTGAAGTATATCTTAGTTTTCTAAGAGTTGATAAATATTTCTTAGTTTTACTTACAATACTATTAATATGGAGTCTCCATTTGGCATCCTCACTTACTAGTATATCATTGCCTTGCTGCTTATGAGAACCGACTATCGGAGTCGCGTTTGTGAAATTCATGTTCACGAGGTCGGGTCATATATGAGATTAATAATGATTCAGTTTTAAGTGTATTAAAAGCCATTAACTATTTGTCATACCAAAGTTTTAGCTGCTCCAAATAAAGTTTATAACTGGCTCTAATTCTGCCAAATCTCCTGTTTAATGTGCTAATGCAGTATCATCAGCATATCTGAAATATCATATATGAAATAGAAATAAAAGTGGCCCTAAAACTGAACCCCGAGGAACATAGCTTCAAGAACCCTTTCAGAAGAAGTACACTTTTTTCTAACAACTGATTATTTTCTGTCAGAGATGAAGTTGTTTTCTTTCAGAGAGTTCAGAGTGTTTAAACTATTTCATAATTTTTTTCATTTCCAAAATTAATCCTCTATATCAAACATGATCGAAAGCTTGCCGCCAACAATGGTGGGTTAAGGGTATGTAATAATCACTAGCAGATTCACTTCGTTGTTTTTAATTCTCGAATTCGAGAATAACTATATCATTCCTACTACTGCTATTAGTTACACGTACATCGGTTTCATAAACACGCTTATTACTGTATAGTTGTTAAGTTAGAGGGGGCTAATGTTAACGTTCCAAGGCTGTCACAATCTGACCTAGTCTTGGGTATTAAATTTTGCACAACAACGCCTGATTAACATTCTGCAATATACATTCATACATTTATTGGTATATATATATATATTCTCTGGATGTGTTCGCGGGAATTAAATGAGGGCGAATATAACTAACTATACACTAATCGTCCACGCCAGCGGCAGCGGTAGTTTATCTAAATTTAAACATTGTTGTAAAAATGAACATTGTTATGAATTGGAAAATCCAGATGAAATCAGCACTATTAACCAATACATAAACAACACATTAATTCATGAGATTAACATATTTAATAACGTCACACACTTTTGGCTCTATTGACCATTTTATGGTTCCACTTCACGTGGCAATAAGTTATGAACACACACGAGAATTAACAGGTTAACAACAAATAAAACTGCTTTCAAATTGTTTTCTACACATGTTCTGTACAATTAAAGAGATTTTTTAAACCGACCATTGTTTTTTTTTTCAAAAACAAACCTCCATTCATACTGAAACAGTCAGATTGTCCTTCGTTGAGACACAATGAATATGATATAAAGCACCCATCGTCTTAAACTGAACAATTGAACATCTTTCCCACATAGAAGTCACAAACATATGTCATTCAATGGATGAACTATATGGGGAATACTTTAGATAACAGTTTAAAGTATAAACTGTCAGTAAACGTACAATATCAAAAACATGTACCACAATCAAATACTTCACAGTCTAATAGGTTGTACATTCAATTCTTACATACATATACCACAGACTTATATTACATCATCATCGTCAGCTGAAAGGCCATAGGACCTCAACAATTACATCATCTAAGTCCGTGCATATACTTAGCATAATTTTACGCTTAAATCTTCAATTGATACATTGTACAGGTATACATGCATTCCTAGCCTCCTTCAACTGCTATAAATGCATGATGTACATGCATATATTATTCATTATATGCAATGAGCTTAAACTTTCATGAGTATACAATCGGAGACATATATCACATATGACATGTGTTATATACATGTCTGATACAATGTATTTCAATTCATGCTTCAACTACACAATAAACATACAATGTATCTTCAACAAGCTTCAAAAAAGACATACAGTATATTTTAAATGAGCTTCGCTATAGACATACAATATATCTTCAATGAGCTTCACTATATAGACATACAATGTATCTTTAGTGAGTCTCACTATAAACATACAATGTATCTTTAATGAGCTTCAATGTAACTTCAATGAGCTTCACTTTAGACATACAATGTATCTTTATTGAGCTTCTCTAGACATATAATGTATCTTTATTGAGATTCTCTATAGACATACAATGTATCTTTATTGAGCTTCTCTATAGACATACAATGTATCTTTATTGAGATTCTCTATAGACATACAATGTATCTTTAATTAGCTTCTCTATAGACATACAATGTATCTTTATTGAGATTCTCTATAGACATACAATGTATCTTTAATGAACTTCACTGCTATATACACACAATGTATCTTTAATGAGCTTCACTAAAGATATACAATGTAACTTCAATGAGCTTCCCTTTAGACATACAATGTATCTTTATTGAACTTCACTATATACACACAATGTATCTTTAATGAGCTTCACTATAGACATACAATGTATCTTTATTGAGCTTCTCTATAGACATACCATGTATCTTTAATGAGCTTCACTATAGACATGCAATGTATCTTCAACAAGCTTCACATTTCATGAATTAACTATGACAAATACACTTTAAACATATCTGTATCATTCTGCTGGATATCTTATCTATTCCAGTATGACTTCCACATAAAATCACACAAAACTAATATTATATAATACATGCTTACAACATGAAAGTCAATCACCAGGAAATGATAAAATGCATATTCCGTTTTAACTTAGAACTCACTCTTTCTGACTATTATTTTAAAATTTAAAAACTAAATTGTGAAAAATATTAATAAAAAATAGATATCAATAAATGCATGAAATTTGAAACAATAAAATAAAACAACATAGTCAAAATGTCATAATTTAAAAACAAAGTCATACAATGGTTTTGTGTTAAATAAAGAAAAAGCTATTAATAACAAAAAGCATGATAAAGTCATATTCAAGTTATTAGAACTGACAAATTCTGTTCTCATTCTAACTAAATAAAATGTAGTAAGCTTGTACTTACTTGGATTGTGAGCGAAAACAAAGGACAGCATGGCAACTAATTCGATATTTTTCTTTAATACATTGGTAAAATATGTCGGGGTATATTTATTATGATATAAAACAAAAATTTACAGTGAGCAAAATGAATAAAATAAAGCTATTAGTAAAATATCTAGACTAAAAGAATAACTGAAAATATCACACGGGATTGGATATGTAATATCACCCAGCACCAGTGACGCATAGGACCTGTTTGTTTATGTGGACAAACCAGTTTGTCCGGTTTTATCTGTAATATTTCAGGTATATATCTTGACAGACTTGCAGATGTTGATGCAGGCCTTGAATTTTTTTTTCAAAGCTCGTCTGAAAACAGCAAAATATTACCAGGTCCCCCCTTATTTCATAAACAAACAACTCTGGTCAAACCGTTTGGACCGTGATAAATGAAAAGGACCCTTCAAATATATATTGACAGATTATCTTTTATCATCACCTGCATGATTAATACTACCATGTAAGTTAAATATTCATAAAACATCCTTCAGATTTGTACACCCACAGTGGAATGTTGGGATCACATGCCTGGCTGTACTCTCCCTATCTATCTAAAGTTATAATAGGAATTAATAAGCAACATTTGGAAAGACCAATTTATCACATTCTGAATATCGGAGTTCCTTTCAAATAAAAGACTTGATATAGCAACGGTAACCTGATAACCATCTCAGTAGTTAAAAACTTGAGTAGTAATACCCGACATACTTATCTATTTAAAAACTGTGCCATCAAAATCTTAACCAATAGTCATTTTGAGGGAATTAGAACAGTTAATTAATGAAATAGGTATACTTAATTATTTTATGGTTTTAACAACAGAACTCATTAAATGATGGTACTTGTGGATCTGTAAGCATTAAAATATGATAAAATCCACACTGACTCAAAATAAATAATCACACAAATGCAAAATTATAGTACCAATAGCTATTCACATATCCATATGCTTCTCTTGACAACTCGTCCATCTGAGGGAATTTGAGGGAGTTTGAGGGAAAGCTTTGTCCAGATTTACTTCATTGATATGGAATGGTTGATATGATACATAGAGTATTTATATAGAAGGAAGCAGGTAATAGAGCCAACACCATGCTTTTCGTAGGATGGATAGAGGGTCCTCCACTTCTCCACTGGATACCCAATGGTATGCAGGGTGATCGAGCAATAGGAGAAATACGATACGTGTGTCGATCACAACAGCAGTCGAAGTGGTAACTTTTTAGACTTTTATTACTTCGTCGACCGGTTTCGCCTTATGTCGGCTTCATCGGGACAAATTCTTACATATATTTTTACCCTATTGTACATTAAATGCGGCTCCGGTATGAGTCTAAAAATAGTATGTGATTATGACAACATTCTTCATGTTAGACTCATACAGGAGCCGCATTTAATGTACAATAGGGTAAAAATATTTGTAAGAATTTATCCTGATGAAGCCGACATAAGGCGAAACCGGTCGACAAAGTAATAAAAGTCTAAAATGTTACCACTTGGACTGCTGTTGTGATCGATACACGTATCATATAATGGTATTTAAATACATACACTATCTGTTTACTATCATGATCGTTTTTAATTACAAACAATATTTAAAACTTCTACCAAACATCACATGAAGCAGATGATAATTGCCTTTAACATAAAAAGTCTTATTCAAACTCTGATTTTGGTGTCCATACCAGAGGGAAAAGTAATTTTTGGAACCACACTAAAATTAAGCAATCTGCAAAAATATTAATTTAGAGAGCATTAAAATTGTCATCTCTCAACTGTTTAAGTAAAGAGTGCTTAAAATCTGGATGTTAAATTGGAAAAGCTAGGTAAAAGGAAGGTACCCAGAATGGTAATTTATGTTAAAAGTGATGCCTTTTCTTCTAAACACTTTTTTACTTATCGAATAATAGTCAAGGAGGTTTTGTTTTCAATTAATTTTGTATTTTATTAAAAAAAAATAAAAAAAAATAGAGAGACTGTTTGCATGTAAATCCACAACTGTTATCAGGAATGTGTTGTCCAATCATTATATAAACACGGATATGAATATGAAACAAAAATGTCTCAATGACAAAAAATCATGAAAGATGACATTGTAGTAATATAATAGGCAAAGTCTTTTAACTCGACAAGAGGAAGACCTACTGCAGATATCACTTTGTGAAATGTTTGTTATCACATTGTTATTGACACAAACATGGCCACTCTGGCTAAACATAATCAGCATAGATTACAATAATATTTGTGTAATTAAAACAAAGACAAAATCTATCAGTTTGGTCCATTTCAGTATGCCTGAAATGTTTTTGGTGCTTTAAGTGTTTCAGTATCTGAAGGCCCCACATGAAGCAGCTTTACGTATAAATGCCTTGACGACAGCTTCATCCAAATTACCAAAAGCCTCAGTTTGAGTTACTACCGTCATGTGGTTCAGGGCAAAACGGAAACAGAACTCTTCCAGCTCCTGTTTGCAAAAAAAAATATAACATGATCATGAAGATTTTAATAATGACCAACTGCTATAACATAACAAACTGCTAATCAGCAAGTTTATGTAGCTGTCAAAAGTATTCTGATGATTTTTTGGTTTTTTAGTCTTTTTTTTTTTTGCATTTATTGAAAAAATTCTCCAACTCAAATTGACATACTAAAAAGTAATTCTGAAGTTTTTGGTTTTGTTGATGCAATTAATGCTAGATAAAATTATCAATTCTAACATATTGATATTGTTGATACACTAAAGAGAAGTCGACTTTCCACTAGGTGACAACTAAATATAATAGATTCGCTTAAATAAAACTTTACTTGATCTGAATTGAATTCATGGTGTTGCAGAAATATGACATCACAAAATAAAAGAAGCATGAAGACAAAAGTTCATGTATCACTTGTCAATTTTAAAAATCAGTAAAAATCATCATAAAGTTATTACCTTTGCCTCAAATTTGATGGCAGCAGCGTACAACATGGCCACATTCTCCACGTTGATTCCCTTCTTTATAATTTTCTCACAGTGTTTCTTCAGTAAACATTCACAGTAGGAGTTCGAAAGGTCCAGCAAACCTTTGCATAGATCAATAATTCTTGCATTAGCAAAGCATTTATGCAAGTTGTTTAACAGTAATTTCATGTCATTTTTTTTTCAAATACAAAATGACAAGATAAAGGTTAGACAAGGTATGGGTGTAGAACCTAGTTGGAAGATTTGAATATCACATACAATTTGTAAAGTGATATTTTTCTGGAACCGTAAGCCACTACATATTTAGTGCATAACTAGAGACACTAGTCTCATTTACAAAATTATCCAATATGTAATATACATGTAATTTATAAAACTTTTTTTCTTCTTAGCACAGATGATATTGTGTAAAGGGTCTTACTATGAGAGGAAACAGGAAGGCCTGGAGAAAACTGACACAGCCAAGCAAAAATTAATAATTACATGTATACTATAATTTGCTTATTTTTAACGCTATCGAATATGATATTTTTCTTCGAGGCATCCCAAAATTTGATGAAACCAACCATTACCAGAATTTTTCATGTTTTGATTCAGTTGCCTGTCCAACACCAGACACCCATTTAACAATGTAAAAATATAATGTATACAGTGTATAATCTAAACTCTAATGTTAGATCCAGATAAAACCTACATTTGAGTCAGAGAATAGACACTTTCCTTACCTATTGCTTCCTCTGGCTTAAGGTCCACCACATCCGTGTAGAGGTATCTGAGGAAGGCCCGATACACTATGTAACTAAACTGGCTGATCTCTATGTTACTGTGGGAAACACAATTTGTATCTGATAAATCAGCTCTGTCATATGGATCAGAAAACAGAGATTATTTATTGCAGTAATATGCTGGGTAAATATGGATAACAGAATCTTTCAATTCCTTAGGGGTGAGAGAGGGGATTTTTTTTCCCTGGACAGGGATATCCGCAGTTTTACTTGGGTGAGATTTTCTTATCTCGCCCTAGGGAAAAGGCAAGCTACACGTGCTCTTTTCACGTTCTCAACAATTGTATTTCGCCACGTCAACAATACCATGACGTCACGGCAACAGTACAATGATGTCACGTCGACAATTCAATCAAGTCACATCAACATTTCCAAGCATTAATGTAATGTCAATATTAAACACATACATTGTAAGAGGGTAAACAGGGTAAGAGAAAAATAATTATTCACCCCCATGGAAGTGAGACAGGGAAATCTCAATCCTCGGGGTAAGATAATTAAGCTGCCAAACACTCGGCAAGCCTCGTGTTTGGCAACTTAAGAATCTTCCCCTCGGGTTGAGATTCCCCTGTATCACCCCCAAGGGGGTGAAAGATTCTATTAATCTCAACCTGAGGGGGAAGATTCTTAAGTTGCCAAAGAGGAGGCTTCCATAGGGATAAATGATTATTTTTCTCTTACCCTGTTTACCCTCTTATGTATCTAATATTGACGTTACATCAATGCAAGACAGTGTTGATATGACATGATTGAATTGTCGGTGTGATGTCATTGTATTGTTGCCATGACATCATACAATTGTTAAGAAAATGCAAAGAGCATGTGTAGCTTGTCTTATTGAAATTATAAACAAATCTATAATCTGAAGTCAGTGTTTTTAACATTTTAGCTATGATCCAAAACTCTCCTAGTGACTTGTTTTCAAGGTGGCAATCAGTTTGATTTAATGTGGAGTGGCTAAGTTAGAAGTTGACTTCAATGGTTGTTTCAAAACTTGATCTCAAAAATTTAAAAATTGCTTTACTAAGTATTTCGACTTTCAAGCAATTATACTTTTATATTTACTTTGCATTGATTTTATAAGTTCTCAACATTTATTTGATAATGTGATTGTATTACTCACTCTTTGTCATCCTCCTCCCAGCAAGACTGGAACATGGTTTTAAAATGTTCACACCTGTTTTGTAAGAAAAAAAACAGAATTAGATCATTTCAAATTGATATAACTAATTATAACACAGAAAAAAATGAGCATTACTTATACGTTTTTAAAAGTCCAACATTAAATTCATGTGAATGAAATTGGGAAAATTCAATACTCAGTAAGTCAATTATATTGTATCTGATCTAAAATAGGGAAAACACTTTTTTTCAGAATTGAATTAAATACAACTGCAGAAAACATATTTCTACATTTTGATATTTTTATATTTTATCACTTTTCCCCAGAAAGTGAAATATATAACATATATCTAATGAGAAAGAACAATAATAATACCAGTCACATTGTCAATAATTTGTATGAAAGTGAAATTAGTTACAGCACCATCAGATCAGAACCTAACAGCCCTGCGAGATGTACACATTGTCAAGTAGTGTAACACTGATATTAATTCATTTAAGAATTATACCTTATTTTCAGAATGGCTTTATGGACATGGATAGTTTTTCCTTCCACAATAAACTTCATGTCAGATGTAGACTGTGGACAAAATTATGATTCATTAAATATTGGTCTTACTATCAATACTCACAGTCCACTTTCATCAATGTATAATGATAGTACATACCAGGTATTTCAAATATCTCAGCTGAAAGAGGGAAATGAAAAAGCTGCTTGATTATTTTTGTTTTGTCTTTTTTTTACCTTAAATTTACTTAATCTAACATTCAGCTTTATGTATTCATCCTAATATTTACAGAGCAGTATTTCTTATCTTGAAAGATTATCACTCACCGGATCATCAAAGCTCTTAGAGACATTCTCTGAAATCTTGCTCCCTCTCATTTGATCTACAAGTTACCAATACACAAGGTGATAGATTGTATATATTTAAAATATCTAAAACTGAAAATCAAGATATAACATTATACAGTCAGAACATATTTTTGATCCCAGCATAAAGTAAAAAAAAAATATACCTGCATAAGCATGTTGAAGTAACCAAATTACTAAATATCATTACTGTTAAGTAATTGGAAAATGCCTTGTAGCCACAAGACTGTAACTGGAAGATTACATGTACATATCATTTAGCAATTAATTAATTTAAGAGAGAAATATTTATAATTTGGCAGATTACACTGGACTTTACATGACACATTCAAACAGTCCTTCTCAAATTTGTGTATAGATGATTATAATCTTAAATGAATTGTATTTATAAACTGAATTTTGTATCTAATGGAAGTATTTGTGGACTCAATTTCATTTGTAATTTTTTTTTTATGTAATAGGCCAAGGGGTGACATACGCAGTGGAGATTATCTTAGAGTAAACATATCTTATTGTCTTAAAACAAATGGATTGTTCACAAGTTATGTAACTGATATTTTCCCCATTACCTAGTTACTTACCCACGCAGTACATTCTCCAGGTGACAGGAGGCGACGCGAACGCTGCCAGAACATCATCAGTACAATGGAACTTTGTGCTAATGGCTGATGTGATGGACTGACCACGACACTGACCCCACATATACACGTTCCCATTCTCTGTCAGTGATGCTGAAACGTGGGCATAGTGGCTCGCTGCAACCTCCACCATCCTAACAGGGTAGATAACTCTGTATTATATACACTCCAAAATTATAACTCAATAATATGTGAACAGACGCTCTTACATTATAACCAGTATAGGATTATACCAATCTGAAGAAAATGTTTCAAAACCCATATCAATATAAATTTGCCTTTTAATTATACCCACCTTTCCCCATCAGTTTCCACCTTTGTCGGTGCCACCTGGTTGGCCTTGTTACCAGTACCCAGTTGTCCGTACGAGTTTGCTCCCCATGTGTACAGGGTACCTTCATCTGACAAAGCCAGCGTGTGGGCGTACCCACAAACCACCTTAAATAGTCAAGCAGTTAATTTCACTTTTGAACTAATTATCAATACTAGCTAGTGTTTTATAAATGTCAACATATTCATCATTATTATTGAAAAATAAGTAACAATATACATAATGCCTTATTAGATATTAAGTCTATCCTGATGTTCAATGTAGTTATTTTGAAAAGTCAGTTGTATCTTTTCAAATTGTAATTTCAACAACAATATCTTTATACATATTACTTAGCTTTTGATTTGAATAATTACATAGTCAAAATTGCAAACACTTAAAATGTCTCTTTACAGCAAATCTTGTACTGCAGCAGTTTATACATATTCTTGTGAAATCTATTTTATAAAACTAAAGCATTAGATCTTGACAGACTCTGGCTGTACACAGTGCAATAAACACAACAAACAAGAAAACTTTTTATTTACTTGTTTCCGGGGTTTATTGGCCCATCAACAGCCAGGGTCATTTTGAGAGGGGATCTCATTGTAGTAGTTGGTGACTACCTCACTGTAACATACAGTAGGCCCATCGCATGCCATATACAGCAATAAGAGTAAAGTGTCTTGCCAAAGGACACAACCACGACAGCAAAGACTGGTCCATTTCTCGCTCCCCAAGAAGCACAAAGGACTATGGATACAGACATTTGAACCATGCACCTCGACCCTTAACCTGAGGTTACGTAGCCAGCACATTTAACTGATTGATCTATCGCAGCCTCTCATAAAAACAACAAAGTCTTTTCCCTACAGTAAAGATATCCACTACAAGACATATCAGTTGAGCATTAACAAACCAGAAGTCTTCCTTCAATTTGCTGAACATGACAATATCTGTAACCCACCTGTGAGATGATGATGCCCTGCAGACCTTGTACCTTACAGGGATTCGGCTGGTTGACATTGTTGCCCAGTCCAAGTTGACCATTTCCATTGTACCCCCAACCAAACATCTGAAATTATCAAATAGGGTAATGATAACATCTATGTGTACAGTATGTATCCAGAAAATCACTGTGAATGTGCCTGCTGGCTAAATGTACTATGTGTAATTTTGATAACTACCTGGTATATACATAATTGCACAGACTAAATATAGTTTAATATATTTATTTTAATAAGCACTCCCACATTTCACAGATCTGTTTCCTGTATTATCCATCTAGAGTTTTTCTGTCAATGAATGGTGTCATGTTTGCTTTCAGTATTAGGTAACAAAAACAAAAGCTGTGCTGCCGATGAAGAAAAAATATTACATTAATGATTTATTGTACTTCAATAACATAACTATTTTAATTTGAAAAGTAATGGCAAACAAAACACTCCCCACTAGGAAGGTGAAACAGAAACGGACCAGTGAAAAAAACGAAATCGACAGGAATCTATTCTCTAGGTATGAACAGTTTTTCTGAATTAAAAATGGGGAAAATATCAATATTCTAGATTCTTCTTGGTTTGAGATTGGTTTCTTTATCTGAATCAAAGTAGGGAAATATTCTAGATTCCTCGGTCTACAGTTGATACGTTTCCATCTTAGAAATAGGGAAATATTCCAAGTTTTGCTTTTGGTTGGTATTTTTTATAGTTTCTTGTATACATCTCTCTGCTCATACACACGTACCATGACAACGTGGGATATATCTCAGACCTACCTCACCGCTATCCATCAGATCATACACACGTACCATGACAACGTGGGATATATCTCAGACCTACCTCACCACTATCCATCAGATCATACACACGTATCATTACAACATGGGATATATCTCAGACCTACCTCACCACTATCCATCAGATCATACACACGTATCATGACAACGTGGGATATATCTCAGACCTACCTCACCACTATCCATCAGATCATACACACGTATCATGACAACGTGGGATATATCTCAGACCTACCTCACCACTATCCATCAGATCATACACACGTATCATGACGTGGGATATATCTCGGACCTACCTCACCACTATCCATCAGATCATACACACGTACCATGACAACGTGGGATATATCTCAGACCTACCTCACCACTATCCATCAGATCATACACACGTATCATGACAACGTGGGATATATCTCAGACCTACCTCACCACTATCCATCAGATCATACACACGTACCATGACAACGTGGGATATATCTCAGACCTACCTCACCACTATCATGACAACGTGGGATATATCTCAGACCTACCTCACCACTATCCATCAGATCATACACACGTATCATGACAACGTGGGATATATCTCAGACCTACCTCACCACTATCCATCAGATCATACACACGTACCATGACAACGTGGGATATATCTCAGACCTACCTCACCACTATCCATCAGATCATACACACGTATCATGACAACGTGGGATACATCTCAGACCTACCTCACCACTATCCATCAGATCATACACACGTACCATGACAACGTCGGATATATCTCGGACCTACCTCACCACTATCCATCAGATCATACACACGTATCATGACAACGTGGGATAGATATCTCAGACCTACCTCACCACTATCCATCAGAGCCATAGTCGATGTCTGACCACAGGCAATGGACGTCACAATCTTTGTTCCTGTCCATGAATACACAATTATGGAATTAATCTTATAAAAAAGGAAACAACTAACAATGTTATTGTTTTCAACAGTAAATGCTTGGTACTGTGAATATAGACCATACAAGAAATATATATCAACAAAATGGATTGTCTGGTACAGATCTTGATAATATACAAATGTGAGGATAAAACCAATGGCATTTGTATGTACTTGGGTGGATCCAAGTGTTCTGGCCCTTCTACTGGATACTAGGAGGTATGCAGGGCGAATGAGCAATTACCTTAATAATATAATTGTATATTTGTAATACACTTAATATCACAAAAATTGTTTATCACAACAACTAAAATCATGAATGCTAACATATTCATTGTCCTGTTTAGATGACAAAACTCTGTCTTGTTTTACAACATCCATAACGTACATCTTTTTCTGTAGCTCTAAAAGAACTTGCCCTATTAGTAGTACTGACCTATGACAGCCATAACCTTCCTAGGTGTTGGCTGGTTAGTCGTAGTACCAGACCCTACTTGTCCACAGTTGTTCTGGCCCCATGCGTAAATCTGAAAATATGAAGTTATCACAGGTTAAGGTTTCCTAAAAAGAATAACTGTAAAATAATTATGTGTCATCTTTTTAAAACTTATTAAGCCTACAAGACATCAATGTGAACCTGTACTTTATTTCTCATGAATACACTTTTCATACCAAGGTAGAAGTATTATTTCTTCCCATACCTGTGGGAGAGCAAAATAATTTATTTTTCATGGATTACCTCCCCTTCCTGAATGATGACAACAGAGTACCTGTACTTCTCATAAATAGTTACCTATTTGTCTCATCTGAGGATAGCAAAACTTCTTTTTTATATATATATTAAATCCCCTTCCAGTATGAACATAGAAATTATTTACCACGAATATACGTTGATAAGGATACAATTAGATAGAGAGAAGTAAAGTTATCTCCCCTTCCTGTGTGAGAACAACATGCACAGTTTTAGTTTACTTTTGATGAATATTGTAAAAAGTATAAATGTGTATTCATACCTTCGGTAGCCTGTCAAGACAACATAATTTACTTTTCCTGAATTAATTTTATTCCTCTGTAAAAGCTTCATATTTTATTTTCCATGAAAATCTATTGTCCCCTGCTCTCCAAGAATGTAAAATTCAGAATAACACATTGTAAGATAGCAAGTGACAACAGATGGTTTTTTTTTCTTTTTCCTTTTTATGAATACATTTAGATTATGATTCTCATCACTGAAGTCTAATTACCTCCCCTTCCTGTGTGAGGGCAACAGAATGGTGACTGCCACAAGCGACCTTGGTGACCTTCTTTCCCTGGAGGTTGGTACTGACAAGGAAGGGAATTAATCCTTGCATAGATCCTCCATTCCCCAACTGACAGTAACCATTGTGACCCCAGCTGTAGACTTCACCAGCTGTGATGGAAGGGAGATAATTCATAAATATCAAACATTGATAAATATTAATGTACATAGGAAATGGTTTTGATGGGTCACAAACTACATCATAATCTCTCCCAGGGTTCTTTATGCAAGCTTATTTGTAATGGAGGGGACTACCATGCACAGAGACTTATTACATTAATTAGATGCTTGACCTAAAAATTAAAACAGTATTCTACAAAAAAAGTTTTGACTAAAATTTTCCATAAAACATTAATGATTGATACATCAATATCTCCCATCACAAGAAAATTTTAGATATATCAATTTTGTTGAATTTAACATTTTCTAGCTCTTACCAGCAGTAACGGCCAAAACATGGGGTCCACTTCCAAATGCTATATCAATCACTTTCTTCTTACACAAAACTTCTATCTTCTTTGGCTCAAAACTGCTACCAGCATCACCTAATAAAAATACCACCAGATACATCATATAATTCTGAATCATCTTACTTACTGTTCCAGATAATTACTATGTGATTACTGATATCTTGCAATTGGCTGATTTACCAAGTGCTGCTAAAAAAAAAGACTTTTTTTTTCATTGTTCACTTTAAATTTGTAAATTGAAATTATGAATCTTTTTGTATAAAAAAAGTTCTGATTAATTTTAACTGTTTATTGATGATAAATTGTGGATGGCCAGAAGATACATGTACCAAAGAAGTCAACAGTACATATTTTGCTTTATAAGGCCAAAATAAAAATATAGTTGGTTTAATGTAACCCACCCTGACCCAGAAAAAACTTGCAGACTCAAAAAATTTTATTGTGAAAAATGAAACATTGTTTTTTAACGATTTGACCATTCCGGATATTTATGTCCGGAAGTTCCTGTGCAGATTTGAGACTACATCTCCCAAACCAAAATAAATAAGGTTAGTGTGTGTTTCTGTTTCTCACAAAATAAATACTGATTCCTATATTCTGATTTGTTTTCGTATTAATGGTTGAAAATATCTATTCAGAACTGAATAAAAAAAAAATTCAGCCCTACCTACCTACCCCTCGTCAGGTTACAGCAAAGATATTTTTAAGGGCTGCCCAATATATACACTTCACATTTGTGGAATGAAGCTCTATGAATTACCCTCATAAATTAATATAACAGTTTTCGTTAGATTTAATCTGTGAAAATCTAAGATGTTTTATTTTGTTTTAATGAAGTCAAAATAAGCATCAAAACATGCGTGTGATTATTGTTAATGTATATATAATTATCAAGCAGTTTACCAAGTCCTAGACAGGCACTACAGTTAGATCCAAGGGCAAACACCTCGTCATCGTCATTGATATAAATAGCTTCATTGCCAGAGCTTCCGAACACACAGATCTTTTTCACTTTCAGCAGTTCAGCTGTGTCCAGGATGCTGAAAATTGGCCATTTGCTTGCATCCATTACAGCTAGTTTCTGATTGTACAATCACATGTTAAGCTGGGTTCCATATATCTTTGATCCTAAAAATGCAAAATTGAAGAGAAAAACGAAAAATAGGTTTGTGTTATCATGGCACAATACTGATACAGAATATATATTATTAATCTATGGTTATGATAATCATGCTTTCAATCAATCAGACATTTTCTGACTGTAAAAATATTTTTACTTCTACCAAATATACATCTATTTTGTTTCTATAATTAAACACACTAATCATTTTTTAAACATCTGCAGCATCATTGATGGTTTGTTGCATTTGGTCTTGTTAAAACCCTGTTTCCTTAAATAATGGTCGAGGACACAGCAGCACTCCATAAGAGAACAAAATGAACAAGTCTAACATTTGTTACATGTATTAGCCTATTATGTATAGTTATTTATAGTGATTATGTAAAGGTTTGGAAATGGCCGGATGACAAATCAAACTATTATCAGACATCTGCCCAAGGAGGAAACGTCATGTGATGTTTGCATAGAGAGCAATGGTCTTAAACTTTTGGCGTTTGTATACAGTATTTATATACGAAATCAGTTAACATGTAAATAAAATCTGTTTAAAACTGTTGCCATTTTGCCAAAGGAATGCATGCAGACATAGAAACTTTGAGAGCATGACAGATAACGAGATCAGAGTTAAGAGATTGTCGTTACCTACATTCTTTGCCCTTAGACGGCACATTAGAGTTGATGAAATGTTTAATTACCCTCTTAAATAATTCCGCTATTCATGAGATACTCAGAGACAGTTATGTCATTTTATTCATCACCAATCATATAACATTTGTGTAATATAGCTATCGTCATAATTTTTATTTCATTCCTATCTGGATTACTAATGTGCATGTTTACGTTTGTTATATTTGGCATCCATTTTGGTTTCTTGTGCTACAATTATATCTACATTGTACTCATAGCAATTACAATGATAACCCTCAGTTATATCAATGGCCTTATCGGCAACATACAATTATTATAGCTTGTTACAGTGGTTATGAACTGGTATCCATATATACAGACCACAGTAAGATTAGATATTTATACCTGGACTGAATATTGATACAACCCTGATCAATGTAAATATCTAAGTCTACCCAAATCACTTACATGTATATATGTATACTAATACTTCTGATTTTAACTTTACACTAAATCTCTTCTCTTTTGTTTTTACTCTGTAGGAAGGATCCTTCAGAGGTTCTCCTGAGAGAGGAGGAAGTTCACTACAAGACAAGACATGGCTACTTACCATCTCCGTTCTCTAAAGACTACACCGGAAGTTTACATCGATCAGCTGCCGTGAGTTTCCTTTCTTCGTGAAGCGTATTTTGATTGGTCGATGTTTAAAGATCCACCAATGAAACACGTCGTTACATTTTCTTTAAGGCAGTAGTATAAACATGGCAGCCTTCGATGCTCGTGGTGAAAAACGAAAAAACGAGAGCTGCAATGCGGGACCTAGTTCAAACAAGAAGCCGACCTTTGCCTGGAACAAAGGTCTACTTGCTTCTATGGATGACCCAGAACTGCAGGAATATGTAGATGAAAGAGTTGTGATAATTAAAGACAAATACCCAAAGGTAAAACAGTCTCATTAAGAATGCTGAAGTCAGCATATAAGCTTACAAGTAGGTATCAATACATTCCGCTTAATGTCATCTTACTTATGACTCATTTCGGTTAATATAATTATTTCTTAAATGACACGGTTTTCCTGTATCGTAACAAAAGTAGCGTCATTGTCTGATATTAGTGTATGTAATCGAATGTTTGTCTATCGAAAATTGAAAGTTTATTTGTATGTTAATTTGATCAACATCTGACAGTGTAGCTGCGATAACGTAGCTCTGGACGACGGACGGACAATTTCTGACAGATGGTCGTCGTCAGAGAACAGTGTAGGCAGGGTATGCATATTCGTTCTACTTACACTGTAAGATGTTAATCAAATTAACATACAAATAAACTTTCATACAGTATAGCCAACATGATTTTTACAGCTTTTCAGAAAAGCAACTATATTACATGAAAAAGTTGATTCTTTGATATCAATCTATTCTGATCAAACAACACAGCATATAAACTGTATGTATAAGGTCTAGGATTTAGATACTCTTAAGCACCAAGTTAAAATCAAAATGTACATTTTTACTAATTTTCTGAGATTTCTTTAAGATACATGTACCTGTAAGCTTTTGTTTTTACCTTAGGCAAGGCACCATTTTCTTGTTTTGCCAAAAGAAAACATCCCCAACCTGAAAAGCTTGAAGCCTGAGCATATAAAGCTTTTAGAGTATCTCCATAAAAAGGGGGAAGAAGTCATCCACAGGTAAATATAGCAATGTTGTCCGTGTGATAATATTTAATATTCTACCTTCTTGTTACTTAATTCATTCTGACTGATCTAATGATCATGAGACAATAGACAAAAATACCTCTTTTGATTAGTGATCATGAGAGCCACATGTACTTGTGGACATGATTATAATGTTTTTAATTAAAATGTTACGTTATAGACAAGTAAATTATTGTTTGTCACCTGTGGTGAGAGATTCATAATTCATGCTTCATTTTTAGCTCACCTGCCCGAAGGGCAAGTGAGCTTATGCCGTGGCGCGGCGTCCGTCGTCCGTCCGGCCGTCCGTCCGGCGTCAACTTTCCATTCAAGCAACTTCTTCTCAATAACCAAAAGGCCTAGAGACCTAATATTGGGCCTGTAGCATGCTGGGGTGAAGGGCTACCAAGTTTGTTCAAATGAATGACCTTGACCTTCATTCAAGGTCACAGGAGTCAAAAAGGCTAAAATCTTCAAACGACTTCTTCTCAACAACCAACAGTCCCAGGGAGTTGATATTGGGTCTGTAGCATGCTGGGGTAAAGGGCTACCAAGTTTGTTCAAATGAATGACCTTGACTTTCATTCAAGGTCACAGGAGTCAAAAAGGCTAAAAAAAAATTAGACGACTTCTTCTAAATAGCCAAAAGACCCAGGGACTTGATATTGGGTCTGTAGCATGCTGGGGTGAAGGGCTACCAAGTTTGTTCATATGAATGACCTTGACCTTCATTCAAGGTCACAGGAGTCAAAAAGGCTAAAATCTTTAAACGACTTCTTCTCAATAACCAAGAGTCCCAGGGACTTGATATTGGGTCTGTAGCATGCTGGGGTAAAGGGCTACCAAGTTTGTTCAAATGAATGACCTTGACTTTCATTCAAGGTCACAGGAGTCAAAAAGGCTAAAATCTTTAAACGACTTCTTCTCAATAACCAAGAGTCCCAGGGACTTGATATTGGGTCTGTAGCATGCTCGGGTGAAGGGCTACCAAGTTTGTTCAAATGAATGACCTTGACTTTCATTCAAGGTCACAGGGGTCAAAAAGGCTAAAATCTTTAAACGACTTCTTCTCAATAACCAAGAGTCCCAGGGAGTTGATATTGGGTCTGTAGCATGCTGGGGTGAAGGGCTACCAAGTTTGTTCAAATGAATGACCTTGACCGTCATTCAAGGTCACAGGAGTCAAAAAGGCTAAAATCTTTAAACGACTTCTTCTCAATAACCAAGAGTCCCAGAGGCCTAATATTTGGCCTGTAGCATGCTGGGGTGATGGGCTCCCAAGTTTGTTCAAACGAATGACCTTGACTTTCATTCAAGGTCACAGGAGTCAAAAAGGCTAAAATCTTTAAACGACTTCTTCTCAATAACCAAGAGTCCCAGAGACCTAATATTTGGCCTGTAGCATGCTGGGGTGAAGGGCTACCAAGTTTGTTCAAATGAATGACCTTGACCTTCATTCAAGGTCACAGGGGTCAAAAAGGCTAAAATCTTCAAACGACTTCTTCTCAATAACCAACAGTCCCAGGGAGTTGATATTGGGTCTGTAGCATGCTGGGATGAAGGGCTACCTAGTTTGTTCAAATGAATGGCCTTGACCTTCATTCAAGGTCACAGGGGCCAAAAAGGCTAAAATCTTTAAACGACTTCTTCTCGATAACCAACAGTCCCAGAGACCTAATATTTAGCCTGTAGCATGCTGGGGTAAAGAGCTACCAAGTTTGTTCAAATGAATGACCTTGACTTTCATTCAAGGTCACAGGAGTCAAAAAGGCTAAAATCTTTAAACGACTTCTTCTCAATAACCAAGAGTCCCAGAGACCTAATATTTGGCCTGTAGCATGCTGGGGTGAAGGGCTACCAAGTTTGTTCAAATGAATGACCTTGACTTTCATTCAAGGTCACAGGAGTCAAAAAGGCTAAAATCTTTAAACGACTTCTTCTCAATAACCAAGAGTCCCAGAGAGTTGATATTGGGTCTGTAGCATGCTGGGGTAAAGGGCTACCAAGTTTGTTCAAATGAATGACCTTGACCTTCATTCAAGGTCACAGGGGTCAAAAAGGCTAAAATCTTTAAACAACTTCTTCTCAATAACCAAGAGTCCCAGGGAGTTGATATTGGGTCTGTAGCATGCTGTGGTGAAGGGCTACCAAGTTTGTTCAAATGAATGACCTTGACCTTCATTCAAGGTCACGTCGATCAAGTATGCTTAAATCTTTAAATGACTTTTAGTGAAAAGCCAAAGTGCAGAGAGACATTATATTGGTCCTGTAGCATGCTTTCAAATAACTGCAGGATCCATATATGAAAAGATCACTGCATTGCAGGTGAGCGATTTGGGCCCATTGGGCCCTTGTTTTTTTTTTTGCAACAGGTCCATCCACATTTACATAATGCATTAGCTGAAAGTCTGACTGAATTTGTGTATATTTTAATGTTTCAGAACTGATGAAACCCTGAAGTTTCGACTTGGTTACCATGCCATTCCTAGTATGAGGTTAGATATTAGATTCAACTCTCTTTAATTGTTATTGAACAACAGATTATTTTTCTTATTCTATAAGTAGCTATAGTTCGTTTGTAATGTATACTAGCTTTTTTTTTTTTTCTTTATTTTTTTAAATAATTCTTTTATTCAATTTTCCTTTTAATAGACAAAATATAACAATAAAATACATACAAGACAATATCTGCACATACAAAATTAAGGAATACACATTTCAATCGACATATTTGAACTGCTATGCATAATACATGTACATATGTGTATTTAGATTTTAAATGATAATTGTCGTTCTGATGGGGTTGATATAGCAAGCCACAGATTTCAATATATATGTAATGTATACTAGTTATTCTTTAAATAGTTTTTAATGGATATCCATTATCTAATTTAATAGAATTGTGTGTTTTGATCTGTAGAGATCTTTGTAATGTTTGTGATTTCAGCCATCTACACCTCCATGTCATTAGCCAAGACTTTGACAGTCCATGTTTGAAGAATAAAAAGCATTGGAATTCTTTTACTACTGAATATTTCTATGATTCTAAAGGTAAAACTTGTTTTTCTTTTTGTCACAAGTAAACACTCTTTAAAAAACTTTTTACATGTACATTAGTCACATAATAGAGAAATATGTAGTATATGAAGATTTTTGTTAAAAGGAATGGAAATAATTTGCATTACTATTTAGGCAATATTAGAATCTCATACCTGTCAACTGAATGTTCATAGACTGATACATAATTAGTCAGTAAACATACAGTGTATAGAAATTACACTCAAGGATGTAAAATTTGGATCGGAACCAAGGCTTGTACTGTCAAATACCTGATTGTGACTTGTATTGTCAAATATCTGACAGTGACGTGTACTGTCAAATAAATGATAGTGCTTTGTACTGTCAAATACCTTATCATGACTTGTACTGTCAAATACCTGATAGTGACTCTTACTTTTCTATATTTTATTATGACTTTTCTTGTCAAATAATAGTGATTTGTACTGTCAACTATATTTGATAGTGTTTTGTAGTGTCAAATATCTTATAGTGACTTTTACTCAAATATCCGATAGTGACTTTAAATGTCAATCAAATTTCCGACAGTGACTTGTATATTCAATTATCTGATAGTTAATTGTACTGTCAAATTCATGTAGTTAATTGTACTGTCAAATACATGAATGACAAATGGGGAAAATTAATATGAATTAAATATTTTAATATTTCAGACATAATAAAGATGTTGAAAAATGAGGGGAAGGTTCAGCTGGACAGCACGAAATTCCAAGATGTGCTCAAACGAAATCTCAGGTTAGCTTATCAATAATCCTTTCAACATTATTTATTTTGTCAAATTGCAAAAATAATATGTGTAATTAGTCATTTGCATTACACTCCATTAGTGCAAAGGTAATTAGTAAGATGCAAAATCAACTTTATTTAATTTGAAAGAAACAAAATATTCAACTCCTGGGCTGTATTCACGAAATCATTCTCACGCTCAATCATGAAATCTGTGCTCAACCGAGCTTCTTTTATAAACTCAATTAAATCATAAAATAGCGTGCACATTGAAAATAATATCTCACTTGAAGTCCTTCCGAAATTCCTTAAAATCATTGAAACATTTTTATTAATTCAGTCAATATATTTCTATTTAGCCCCATTTGAGCATGAATATGGTGTCATGAATATGGGCACTGGTGTCAGATTACGTACAATATAATACTCTCTTTAATTAACTTCCTGCCCCTCACAGCCCATATCAACCTGCCCCTCACAGCTCATATCAACCTGCCCCTCACAGCTCATATCTACCTGCCCCTTACAGCCAGTATCAACCTGCCCCTTACAGCCCATATCAACCTGCCCTCACAGCCTGTATCAACCTGCCCCTCACAGCCCGTATCAACCTGCCCATATCAACCTGCCCCTTACAGCCCATATAAACCTGTCCCTTACAGCCCATATCAACCTGCCCCTTACAGCCCATATCAACCTGTCCCTTACAGCCCGTATCAACCTGTCCCTTACAGCCCATATCAACTTGCCCCTTACAGCCTGTAACAACATGCCCCTTATAGCCTGTATCAACCTACCCCTTACAGCCCATATCAACCTGGCCCTTACAGCCCATATCAACCTGCTCCTTACAGCCCATATCAACCTGTCCCTTATAGCCCGTATCAACCTGTCCCTTACAGCCTGTATCAACCTGGCCCTTATAGCCCATATCAACCTGGCCCTTACAGCCCATATCAACCTGTCCCTTACAGCCCATATCAACTTGCCCCTTACAGCCTGTAACAACATGCCCCTTATAGCCTGTATCAACCTTCCCCTTACAGCCTGTATCAACCTGCCCCTTACAGCCTGTATTAACCTGCCCCTTACAGCCCGTATCAACCTACCCTTATAGCCTGTATCAACCTGCCCCTTACAGCCTGTATCAACCTTCCCTTTACAGCCTGTATCAACCTGTCCCTGTATTAACCTGCCCCTTACAGCCCGTATCAACCTGCCTGTTACAGCCCGTATCAACCTGCCCCTTACAGCCTGTATCAACCTGTCCCTTACAGCCCGTATCAACCTGTCCCTTACAGCCTGTATCAACCTGCCCCTTGCAGCCCATATCAACCTGCCCCTTATAGCCTGTATCAACCATCTATATTTGATTATGGACTTGTATTTCTCAAACCATACAGAATCTGATAATGACTGGTATTAGGATATAAGTAGGTGTCTAATATGTACATCGAGGAAAGCTATATTTCAGTGTGATTCTAACATTCTGATATTTATGTGAATCCATCACAGTGATCTATTTGTGAAGTAGTCATGTGAAACCATAAGAGTAATATACTCAACATGTGAATCCTTCGTTATAATTTAGTCCAAATATTAATCCATTGTGGCCTAGTTGTATGAAGGCATCATTATGAGGTAATGTTAAACCATCATTGTGAAACAGTTATGTGAATCCACCAGTTATGTGAATCCACCTTGCATAAGTATGTGAATCAATCATTGCAATATAATTAGTTGTATAAGGAATTCTAAATCATTGTGATAATGTGAAACCAGGTATTTGAGATAACAGCTATATGTTTTTGTTTTATAGGTGCCATGTGTGTAGAAAAGAATTATCTACAATGCCAGCCTTAAAGACACATATTAAGGTTCACAGCTATAAAGTAACGTGACAACAGTGGGAATGACAACAGTGGGAATCGTCATGTAACTGTCTCTTATATCTCCTAGTGTGCCAGCAAAATTAATGCAAGTCATGTACTACCTTGTAGCTTTGTGCCTTTTCATGTATCGAGCAAAATGACCAATGATGATGCTGGAAGTTTGATAAAACTGAAATCTTCAACTCGACTGTAATCTTAAATTTCCTGGATGCAGTAGTACTGTTGAAGATATTTCAATTCTCTGCCAACTTCACATGTAATTCACCCACAATATTCACTATGAAATCATTTAAAATGTGCCAGAGTAGCAAGATTGTGACATCCAGCCGTCCAACTATTGTAAGATACAACATCAGCCATCCTGCTACCTATTGTGACATCAAACCATCATGCTGTGTTCAAAATGATTTCCAGATTTTGCTTTTAGAATTACATTTTTAGCCCACCATCATCAGATGGTGGGCTATTCAAATCGCCCTGCGTCCGTGGTCCGTCGTCCGTCCCTCCGTCCGTCCGTAAACAATTCTTGTTATCGCTAATCCTCAGAAAGTACTGAAGGGATCTTTCTCAAATTTCATATGTAGGTTCCCCTTGGTGCCTAGTTATGCATATTGCATTTTGAGACCAATCGGAAAACAAGATGGCCGACAGGCAGCCATCTTGGATTTTGACAATTGAAGTTTGTTATCGCTATTTCTCAGAAAGTACTAAAGGGATCTTTCTCAAATTTAATATGTAGGTTCCTCTTGGTGCCTAGTTATGCATATTGCATTTTGAGACCGATCGGAAAACAAGATGGCCGACAGACAGCCATCTTGGATTTTGACAATTGAAGTTTGTTATCGCTATTTCTCAGAAAGTAATGAAGGGATCTTTTCAAATTTCATATGTAGGTTCCTCTTGGTGCCTTGTTATGCATATTGCATTTTGAGACTGATCAGAAAACAACATGGCCGACAGGCAGCCATCTTGGATTTTGACAATTGAAGTTTGTTATCGCTATTTCTCAGAAAGCACTGAAGGGATCTTTCTGAAATTTCATTTGCAGGTTCCCCTCGGTGCCTAGTTATGCATATTGCATTTTGTGACTAATCAGAAAACAACATGGCCGACAGGCAGCCATCTTGGATTTTGACAATTGAAGTTTGTTATCGCTATTTTTGAGAAAGTACTGAAGGGATCTTTCTCAAATTTCATATGTAGGTTCCCCTCAGTGCCTAGTTTTTCATATTGGGACCAATCCGAAAACAACATGGCCGACAGACAGCCATTATCTACTAAATCTTAAATTTTATATATATAGGTTCCCCTTGTTTGAAAAGTACTAGAGGGCTGTTTCTGAATTTACACAGATTAGTAAGACTTAGAGGAAGGGAAAAGTAGAGAAAAGATCAATCTGACATAGAACTTATAAAGATCATTCAATGGTGGGCGCCAAGATCCCTCTGGGATCTCTTGTTGTATTAACTTTCACATAAGATAATCAAATGTTTTTTATTTCATGTTTCAACGTGATCTGTGACATATATAACTTGTATAATGTATGCGTAAAAACGGTGAGCCCAACACAGAGATTCATTCAATGCTCCGATTTATTGGAGATCGTTGTTGAGATGTATCGGCTATAGGGTAGCCGTCATCAGAACCCCTGTATTGATAACTTATATAAGTATATTTTTACTTATTTTTGTGACTGAAGAAATGGAAGTATAATTTCAAAGGTCGGGTTCACAATAATGTATTAAACCATAGTAAAAATGTTGGTGTTGTACTATATTGAATATCTCACAACATATTTAAGGAGTTTACTTCCTCAATTTTTTCTTGTGCACTTATTCCATAAATACAACATACAATAACAAAACAATATGCAATGGGGGAATTTTTGGGGCCAAATGACCTTTGCATATTTAGTGTAAATTTGCCCCTGATGTAAATTTCCAAATTTACAGTGAAAAAATTCATGTTGTATGTAGCTTGTCGTGTCCGAGTAGCATTTTTATTTGTCAGTTTTTGAAAATTGACTGATGTCTTGAAGCTTGTTTAGCTCTATTATCAATACTTAGTTGCTTTCCTGAACATCGTTCTAATTTCAATTGTTTAAGAGTTGTTTCCCCTACTTTTTCTAGTACATTGTATTTCAGTTCCTTTCAGGGATCATCTCACTTGATTTGATTTCTCTGCACATCTGTAGGCTTTGTAAGTGTGACATTGTAGATGTGCTTACTTAAGGTGCATTTCCATTTTACAAATCTTTGTTGCATATGTATCAATATTTTACACAATTTTTATAAAAGAATGTAATTACTATGTCACTTTGCATGATATTGTTCCATTGCTTAGTGTGGCTATCAGTTGATTTTTTTTCTTTTTTCTTTTTTTTTTTACATAAGATTATAAAGGTTTCAATAAATGCTACCAAACTATAACATATGCATGCATTCCATATCAAATATTAAGACCCAGACTAAATATAGTTTACATCCTTGGATACCCATGGTTGATTACACTACACTACACTTACAAGTGTAGTATATAGCATAGTGAAATCAACCGTGGATATCCGACGATGAGTATACTGCTTCTGGCAATTAAAGTTGTTGACACCTTTTCTTACGTGACATATTGTTAGTTTTTTCATCTGGGCACTTATAGGGCAGCAGCCAATGGTTGTATTTCACATGTTATTTTCCATTGTTTCAGACTGTATGATAAGTTTATTGTGTTTTATATTGTCTTAGTTTGTCATTACTGCTATAAAACATCAACAATATTTTGAAAGATTGCTTGTTGGCTTGTTTGTATATTAAAGAGAAACATTATTTTTTAAGAACGAGAATGTGGCGCAGTGGTATAAGCTGCAGGTATTTCTGGCTAGGGGATTGGGTGCCAGAGATAGTGCATTAAAGGCCCGGTCAGGGCACAAGTCCTAAAGTTGTCTTCCTTATCATTGGTGTTACTATGTTATATAAAGAGTTTCATTTTATATACAATTGGACAACAATAACAACAGATACCAGAGGGATCTTGGCGCCCACCATTGAATGATCTTTATAGGTTCCATCTCAGATTGATCTTCTCTCTATTTTTCTCTTCCTCTTACTAATCTGTGTAAATTGAGAAACATCCCTCCTGTAATTTTCAAACAAGGGGAACCTATATCTGAAATTTGAGACTTAGCGATAATGACTGTCTGTTGGCCATTTTGTTTATAGATTGGTCCCAAAATGCAATACAAAGGACCAAGGGGAATCTACATTTGAAATTTGAGAAAGATCCCTTCAGTCCCTTCTATAAAATAGCGATACCAAACTTCAATTGTCAAAATCCAAGATGGCTGCCTGTTGGCCATGATGTTTTCAGATTGGTTCCAAAATGCAATATGCATAACTAGGGACCAAGGGGAACCTACATATGAAATTTCAGAAAGATCCCTGCAGTACTTTCTGAGAAATAGTGATAACAAGAATTGTTTATGGACGGACGAACGGACCACGGACGCAAGGCAATTTGAATAGCCCACCATCTGATGATGGTGGGCTAAGAATAAGAAAAATGCAGTATTACCATCATTACTGCATTTAATCTAATTTGATGGATTAAGAAAAAGACAACTATCTTATATTAAGTGAATCATATATTCCACACAAATCATTGACATAATAAAAATAAAAACACTTAATTAAAAATTTTGGTGACACTTTATATGGTTTCATAATACAAAAGGTCAATATATATTTAATGGCAGTTCTATAAATAAAAAATATATAAACATTGGCATACAAAATATTGTAAAATGTTGATACTACTAAAGTAAAGACACATTTACTGATGGTTAGATTTGATGAACAGAACTAATAAAATCATAATACAAGACATTTATTTTTGTCATATTTCCAAGGTACATGTAAACAGAGATAGGATAAGTGTAGAGAAACAGAATCCTTTGATCAAATGTTAACACAATACATGTTTATTAAAACAATAATATCATCAACAAAAATATTACATACAGCAAATTTATGTAAATGTTATGCAATTAAAGTTTTTTTTTATTTTCAAGAGTCCTAGATATTTATATCTACTATATAAGTTAAACCATCAAGATAATTTATTGATACAAATTCTTAACTACCAGAGTATTTCACTTTTTAAAGTAATGATCCAGAAAATGTTTTATTTTATTAAATGTTCTGTATGTAAGATAACAAGTCATATTTCAAGAACATCGAGGGAATATTCTCAAATTTTGTGATTCCAAAGCCTGGTTCAGAAAATAATACAAATTTATAATACAGTACACTACTGTATATATATCAAATAGACTCTTAAACTTGTCACTTATCATTATCTGAATTCATGATGATCTGGTTAAACTGTTAATAATTCAACATGTATAAACAGTCTGGATAATGTTAAGTGTAATATAACAAGGATTTCAACAGAAACATAAATAAGTAATTCACAGCCCAGCTTACACCTTAAATCATATCTCCTGAAGTTGATTGTCACTCCTTAGTTTAGCAAATATCATTTTCTGACTCTTTCGTATTCCTTTATAAAACAATTTATATATATATATACAAGAAATGTATATATATATATACAGTATTTTTCAAAAAAAAAGTTTCTTGACAAATGAAATTGTTTACGAGGATGTTACACACCTAAACAGAAACCATTTGGATGTTAAACATATGCTGCTGTACTGCATTGCGTAGGATGTTAATATGAACCTTTCACCACAGTGAGTAATGTATAAGACTTGTATACATTTCAATATAATACACTTACTATTAATTCAAAATTTTCCCAGAACTTTTCCTGTTTTAAGCAGTCTAGATAAAAGTAATACTGGAAATTGTACATCAATATAATTTAATGCTTTGATGTATTTATTTCAAAATGAAATTGTGGATTAAAAACATTTCAACAAGAGGTACATGGACCTAAATGGTCACCTGCGACGTTTTATCAAATATGGTTCAAAACTTTTAAATAGTCAAATACGTGAATGTTATAGCCAATTCATGATGATTGACAAACTTAAAGATTATATTGCTGCACTCGGTCAATATCTTTGGTGAACTTCAAACTAGACTAGAGACATATATCAAAACTTTTACACGATTGGTTATACATTACGAAATATATACCATAAGTCCTATGGTTAGATAGCTGCTGTTGGATAGCTATTGTTACAGGGAACTAGCCTAAGGGTTAGAAACATTTTTAATATATGTTTATGTTGCTCCAACATCCTCATATCCTTTCACTAATTTCACTTACATTCCTCTGGCTATTCGCTAAATGAAAAATAAAATAATGATAATACTAGGAAGTTAACAGTACATATTACATACACTGTCAAACTTACTGATGTACAGCTCTCTGTACTCACAGATCGAACATGTATGTAAGAAATAGATCTAATGTCTTGTTGGATATGAAATTAAGGAAAACTGTTTCGGCTTTTCAATAGGTATCACAGTTTTTTTTATCACTATCGTTGTCACATCATCAGCTTTCAAAGTGTCTCTTTCCATCCAGATAAAGCATTGATTCTGTAACATAGAAAGGTCACCTGTCAACATTGACACAAGTATCACATAAAAAATTCAGTTTATTCAGGTAAAATTTTATCCTTCTTTCCCTATATACTGTATATACATTTGCAATAACTGCTAATTTGATAACTAACATAAATAACTGATAACTACATGTACTTACCGTATTTATTCTAATAAACGCCCCAGGGGCGTGAAATTTTTCCAAGGGGGGGGCGTTTAATGGAGATCAAAATTTCAGAGTCGGTGGTTATTTCCATAGACCTTTGCATATTTAGTGTGATTTTCCCCGCAATAATTTCAACATTTACAGTATCAGGTTTAATAACTATAGAAAATTTCTGCCTTTTAAACAAAATTAAATATACTTTTCATTACAGACTTATGGTCAAAAATGTCTCTAATAATAATCAAAGCAAAGACAACTATGCTTTAGGCAGAATTGCTGAATTTTTAATTCACACAATCAGAAATTAGATTTCTAACACTCTTAATTTTAATCAGAGGAATTCGGCTATATTGCACAACTTGTACATACCACTAGAATGAGATGTTTTAGACTGACAGTTATAAAATGACTCCTGCTTTGATGGAAATGAAGATAAACGCAAATTTTAATAAAAACTTCTGCCAGTAGATTCTAAAAAATGCCTGAAGAAACATAACATGTGTCAAAATTGTTCCATATTTATCATATTACCATTTGAGGGATTTGAGGGCTTTTATCCATGTTTACACAAACATCTGAATTGATCTGCATTATTTTAAGGAGGATAGCATAATGATTTACCAGCGTAGCTCTTTGGCAGAACTGTTGTAACATCTTCATTCTGACGTGTGTCAAAGGTGAAGTAGAAGTTGTTTGTGGTGGCCCGAGTACAGTCCACCACGTTAACCACCTCTGCATGGACCTTCATTTGTAACATTGACCCAGAAGTATACACAACCTGAAAATTACAGTACAGATTTCCCAGGGGAGCTGTTAAGGAATTCCTCATAGAGAAAATATTCACTTTCTTCTGTCAGATAGGTAATATTTTCTGGAAATATTTTGCACCAAAATAATACTGACAGAAAAACATGAATCTTTTAACCAACAAAACATTTGATAAAAATAGTCAATGACGTAATTTGAATTATCAGAATACAATGTACATTGTATGTATATAAAAATGTATTGATGCTGTAATACATTATCGATTAATTCACTTTTTACGTTTTGTTTCTTTTAACTACTAATAAGATATGAAAAATGCAATACAGTCAAATTTCAGTAACTTAAACTCGGAAAACTTAAAAATAAAAACCTGTTTAAAATAAAGTACATGTACATGTATTTCTTTGGTCCTGGCCAAACATCCTCGTAATCTTAGTAATAAAATATCATACAATTCAAACTCTAATAACTCTGACATTCTAAAATAAAATGCCGGTCCTGAGAGTACTAAACATACATAGCTTTATCTGTAATGGTGGCATTAACACTTATACTATTGTAATCTGGCAACTCACCTGGGAGGATAAAAACAAAACCGATCCAACTTCTACAGGTTTCATAAACAAAATATCATCTACTGCTTTTACATATGGCCGAGACTTACTGAAAAATAAATAACAGGGAGGTAGAGTTATACTGACAGTGTAGGAGTTTGGAGGTTTCTGGGGGTGAAACCTTTGTTTACAAAGTGCCCATACATACAAAAAGTATGGGAATATTGCCTTAATGGTGAAAATACAGGTAGGCATTGATACTGAAGTAAACACTTCCGTATCGATATTGGCATTATTATTTTAAAACTAGAAAACATTTACATATATGTCGCTGCTTTCACTATTTATTTTACAACAATTGCGAAACAAGTTTAATATATTAATTTATATTAATCACGCTTGTTGTCCCAGATGGAAGCGCTGGAGGGGTCTTACTGTGGGAGCAAACTGGAGTACTAAGAGAAAACCTACATGGTCGGGCAGGTGACACCGTACCTTTTCAAGTCTGTTCGGGGAATCGAACCCCAGTTGCTTAGGTGAAAGGCAAGTGTGTTACCACTGTGCCACCTGACCACCAATCGGAGTAGTTAGTTACTGGCAATTTGTCTGGTGGCATAAGTTACAATTATAAACTATATAACACTAGTGACATAAGAAAATTAAATATCACATGGTCAAAATATCTGGAGAACAGGCTGATAACGTGATAATTAGCTATATATCAGGGTACATAAAGAACATCCATTACTGTTGACTTACCAATACATAGCAGCATTTGTCCAAGCCAGCTCAAATGCTTTTCTCATTAAATAACCACCAAATATCTTGTTATATAAATTTCTTTGCTGAAAAAAGTAATATGGTATATGTCTATATGATAATCATTCCTTGTATAGGTCCTACATATATGCAGGTACATTTAACGAGATTAGAAAAATGATCATATCGTACCATATTAAATATTAATATCACTACATCAACTAATCTATCAAATTTGACAAACTGTCTTGAAAAACATGAAAAAAATTATCCCCAACAAATCCCAGCAATGGAATTCTCCAAATACATATATTTTATCATAACAAAGAAAAATAATAGTATTTAGTACATTGTAAAATTTAAAACAACATGAATACCAATAATCCATATATGGTCACAAACAAATAAAAATATTTAAATTCAATATAGAGAGAATATAAGAGAGAATATTTTTGAACTATGTGTACAATGATTTGACTGTTATATACCTCGGGGAAACAGATTGTAAGATTCTTCAGTAAAGTTTTCTCCATCCATTCACTGTTGTCTGGTTTTACTCGTACACGAAAACTGGACGCACTGTAATGACAAGAAGGCAATAATAGTAAAGTCAAAGTCAAAATTATGTTTAAAACCAAAATTATATCTATAATCTATAATCATATTTGAATTTAAAAGAACATTTTTTTTAATTATTACATGTAAGAATCTTCTTTGAATATGCATGTACAACATGATAATAATATTCACAAAGGTTAAAAGATTTTTAAGGAGTTCAGTCAGGAAATATTCTGAGTGGAGCATATATCTTTATAAAAAAAGTATAAATCATTTTGATTATTTGTTTAATACTTACTTTGTACGGCAAATAAATCAAAATTTCTGATGTGTACACTGAGTTTCAAATAAAACTTATCTGATAATGTAACTCTTATTAGCCTTTTTTAATTAACTCATTTTCCACAAATTCTCATAGATCAATCAATTTTTGATAATTTAGCTAGAGATTTAGTGGAGTGATATAGCCAGAACACTACATCCATATTTCTGTACCTGGAGTCTAATGTTTGAAGGAACAACTTATGTATTTGTTCACGTTCTTCCTCTGACGGGGGAGTTTTCAGAAGAGTTCGCTCCCCTTCCAGCTGCCTCTTTTTCTTGCTACCTATACATAAAAGGAATGCAGTAAAATTAAGGAAAAAGAAAGATAGAGAAACATTGTTATACTGAACTTTTAAATAGTTCAGTCTGTGCTTAATTACCTTTTGAAATAGTTCAGCCTGTACTTAATGACCCTTTGAAATAGTTCAGTCTGAGCCCCACTCGATTTGCACTCTTCTCCTTCTAGAATATATCTTCCGGTCACTCGATTTGTAGCTCTTCTGCTTCTGGAAGATATTCTACCTCTTCCGTCTTGAAGCTGGAAGATTTATCTTCCAAGATGGCGGTGACCATGTTTCAGTGTGCGAGTGATAAGTTTCACTAGAGAAGGATTTATGACACATACATGCACATGTTTGTGTCATAGTGTTTGTGAAAACTTTAAAACTTGTTTGTTTTGGGTTATTTTCTTCCGATTTACATATAACAGAATGCGATCTTCTTAGAAGGCTTCTCTTCCGAGAAGAGTGCAAATCGAGTGGGGCTCTGTACTTAATGACCTTTGAAATAGTTCAGTCTGTACTTGTGGGTTTAAACTGTTTTTAGGGCACATTTTAAATACACAAAACATGCAATTTATGCTGAAATACTACTGAAGGATATATGTAGTATACAAATGTAAACATGGTGTAAATATGAAGGGATAAATACAAGGTGCATACTTTATGTGACCTACATCAACTTCTTTTTCTCTCCTTCGTACACCCACTTCCTATATATAGGTATCTGACTAATACACACATGTAAACACACAACTTTGAGATATTAACTTTAATGAAAGCAGAGCTGGAAATTCAAAACACAGCAAATAACGATTTCCTTGTCACATTTATCATACTAAAGTATACACTAGAAATTTAAAGCTTGTACTAAGACATAATAATTACCTTGTTTTCATGTTTGTAATAACAATTTTGCAATAAAACAAATATTTTGATTTTTTAAATACGTTGAAGCACCAGGTATTATTAGCTGGGTCCAAGGCCGTGGAGTATATTTTTACAATTAATATTTTTCTTGAATGAAATCAATATCAAGGTCCATAACTTACTTTCTCCTAACTTAAACAAGCTTTCCTCTTCAGGACCAACTGGTTGTAGTTTGTTCACAGGTGCAGACCTTAATAACAAACAAAAATATTTCAACTGGTAATTAACATGTACACATTGTGAAGTGATGAATATGGTGTACTTTTGATGGTCTAATTTACACTTATTTCTAGAATACAAGTTACCACTAAACACGTTTTAACAATTACTCAAACTTTGGAGAACTTTCTGTTTAATCATAAAGTACAATGTTTGTACCTAAGCTATGTCTATATAATCATCCATTTCATACTTGATGATATCACATTCTTGTGTATTACAATGTATTAATTTTAATAGTACCAAATCTACAATACTAAAGTAAACCATGTTAATCCTGTTACCAAATTAACTTATGAACAAAGAAAATAAGTCATCATTTTACAAAATACAAATAAATATTAAACATCTCCTTACTTCTTTGTAACAGGGTTCCGGGCCACCATCACAAACTTGGCCTCTAGTAGTTGTCGTAGTGATCCTTCATACTCCTATAATACAAAGCTCACAAATCACCAACCGCGACCAAAATACTAGCTTAGTCTAGTAGCTAAACCAACTCAGTACAGTAGAAAAAATTAAACCATTATTTAAATAATAATATCTGAAGTAACACAAAATATGTGTCATATTTTACAAGGATTCCCTTCCTGTCCATCCTTGTCTGGTCATGGTAAGCAAGCATTTTCCTGATTGTCTTGTGATAACTGTTACCTGGTCACTCATGATAAATAAATGCTTGTCTTTTAACACTAAAGATCACATGGTTTTATTTTTAGAGAACAACTAGTTCCCCAAATAGTTCCCCAGCTATACTCTATACATACAACCATCTTCAAAACCAATGAGTTACCCGGTATGATCTAGATCAGTTATCTTGCAGTGATTGTTTGTGAGTATAACCCCTGGGATTCCGAAGATGGAATACAACTGGACATATCAATTTCCACAATGGGTTTAGGGTAAGTTAATTAGCAAGTCAGTCTATAGATAGAGATAAATTCCCATCGGATAGAGATACATTCCCATCGGCTTAATGATAATTGAAATAATTGTGTGAAATACATGAAACAAAAAGCACATATGTGAGAGATTATAATACTGGTACCTGTCTCAACTTCATGGTGACTTCTAAAGAGCTACTTCCTGCCCAGGTCACATGACCTGACATTAAAATATCTTTGTCTGCTTTAATAGGATGTTCCTCCAATTCTGAAACAAACAAAAAAGTCTTGTTGAAACTATAATGCATCCTTCCTGGTATAGAAACATTTTGTACATTGGGAAAATTAAGAACTGAAAACATTAATTGAACCTTTGACATTGAGGAAGATGTTACAGTGACCTTCATTTTATAATTATAGTACAATACAAGTTTGATTAATGTACATTTGTATATGTATGTGCATAGGGCAACCGAATATATTTCCAATTTCTTTGTTTCACTAACAAATTCCCACCTACAGACAGCATCAGTTTACCACTTCTATACCACAAACTCAAAAACAACTGTCAGAAAATAAATGTCTGACCCTCAGATATATACTGTCTTTTTACATTATACTAAACTTTTCTAAATCTTAAAAAGCAATATCTTGAAAATTTGGTTTACACTGATGCAATATCTTTTAAGGAATTCTGCTGCAGTAGTATCTTGTTTGCAATGCTTGTAATAAGGTTAACATAATTACCAATCCTGTCCACCAAGGCCGTTACTATGGCGATAGGAGACTTGTGGTCAGATGTCTGGTCATCATGGGTTGTGTGGGTATAACTAATTAACACTTTAAAAAAAGATCCACAGTTTAAAGAAATTGATTAATCTCCCGATTCATAAAACAAATGAATTTGTTTCCCATTTTGCAATTCATCCTTTTTCTGACTGCTATAATACATTTTAATTTACTAGACAACATTGCTTTCTACTTAAATTATATCTTTAACCATGAATAACACAAGCCATTGAGAAGAACATATGTGTAATATTAAAAAAAATATTTAGGTTTGATTTTAATTTTTTTCTCTGGATTTTTCATGGACGGAATGTTGTATATAAGAATAAGCAATGTATTTGATATCAATGAAGTACTACATAGTAAGTACCAGCAAATGTGTCAAGATCCTCCAAAATTCGGCCAAAACGTATTCCCTCATAGAAATTGACATATTTCTCCCTGGTAGTAGGGTTTGATCCAAGGGGGATAACTGCCTCTTGGTAGCTGTCTTTCATTGTTCGCACAGGTAGATCATCTTGTGTGAAGGACAGTTGTGGCTGGCTAGGAGTTTCTATCTGTGTTCTGTAAAATGACAAGCATTTATTGTACCGTTACATTGCATACATTAAATTTGGATTACATAGCGCCTTTCTTAACTAGGTAAGTGAAGATAAGAAGGGGAAGCAAAACTTTTTATGGACCAAAAAGATATCAACTATATTGTAAGTGCCTTCCAAAGATTCATCTTAAATGCACAAATTTCACAATTAAAGAAAAAAAAATGTTCCTTTATACTTTATCAGCCAAACTTAATATTGTACAATGTACACTTGATTAATTGCATATGAAGCAAATTCAGAGTTATTCCAAAAATGAAATTCATGTAGTGGCGGTCACTTTTCCACAAATATATGAAAAATGTATGTCACTGTCACACACAACCTGACTACAATGATCACGTCAAAGACAGCCAAAGTCTATATATAATTACTTACCCCCATATTTGTTGAGCTCCTACAAGTTCTTTCAGCACTTCTCTGGCTGAGAAAAAAAAGGAAAAATGATGTAATAATTATTACTTCAACTCATAAAATCCAACACAATTGTATGTGAGACAGGCACATACATAGATTGCTGCACAGGGGCTTGACATGTTCCTTTGATCCAGAATGAAAAACACGAACCCCAGGGTCTGACCCCTAGATCATCTATTGATCTGTAATTATTTATTCTGTGTCATAGGGACGTGACAAGCCCCTGTGGATTGTTGTGATATATATTAGCAATGGAGATTCCAGACTTGTACATGTGGTATTTAATAGAAGACCTGTTCAGTTATAATTATGCAAGTGAACATTTTATAACCTACACCAGTACTATTTGGTATGTTTGTCAGTGATGGACCATACATATACTTATCCTGTATTCTACCATGATTTTAACACACTTTAAATGAGTGTATTTATACAAATCTGGCTTTATCCTTTGGTGAGTTTGCATGTTTACTTTTTACCATATCATAATATTAAAACAGAGGAAATTTGGTACACCAGAAAAAATAAGCAAGATATTATATTATCCGATATTATTGTGATAGGACAGGAAAAATGCATGGCCAGACCAGGGTTTGAACTCGAGACCTCCAAACACTAGCCGAATGCTCTACCCATTGAGCTACCTGGTCGACCCAGTTCATGCAGTTCCACTACATTATAATAAGTATAATCAGCCACTGAAACTATTAGGAACCATCAAGAACCAGGAATCTGTTTACCATGACATTTTTATCAACCACTATAGACAGGGTTATTTTTTTGCCCTGATGATTACCCTGTTTTATCGTGGTGAATTCCTGTGGATGACTCGACGTGCACAGATACACAGTGGAAACTCTTTGACGGGGACATATCCTCAGCAGCTGTAGCTTCTGTATAGTTCTCGGTAATGTTCGGTAACTACAATGTAAAACGCATATAACTAAAATGTAGTTTGATTAAAATGGATCAACAGAGCATTTTACCTACCAGCACAACGAGACCCTATATATTATATTCAAATTACTGATCAGGGATAAACATGTACATAGTCATACTTTAATACTAAATAGCTTTTTTATTATTTAATTAGTAATCTTTGCAAATACCCATTTTCGAAAATTACTGCAAAGGTATACAAAATGCATTTCATGTTATGTTGTAGGCTATAACATATGTATATGTGATTGAAACAGCTTATAGACATTCGCATTTTATCCGTCAAAGTGTCTAGCCATTGGTGCTTAGCACGTTTATAAGTCCAAGACCGATTACAGACTAATACAGATATATTAGTCTATAATTGGTCTTGGACTTATAAACGTGCTAATTATATATATATATAAGCACCTATGCTCTAGCGCAGGTGTTATGGCCCGAGGAAATTAGGCTGGCTCTCTGGAAACAGCATCCCATGTAACATCAGGGAATGAGCAGGTAGAGCTGTGATATCATAGTTCTACAAGATAGCAGGTTTATGACTGCCCCATAGCTAGCTATATATATATACATAATGTAACTTACTGTTGTAGCAGAAAAGCGTGTCACTTTTGACTAGATTGTAATCCCAATTATTATTATTCTGAGAATGAGATCACATGGGCATGTCTAGTCTTAGATGATAAAAATAGCAAGAAATACCGAAATAGACTTTATATACACATGATGTATAGGTATCTCTTGGTAATTTTATCATGCAAAACCAGCTAGATATGTCCATGTTCTGTGGTGGGAGCACACGAGTGCGCACATGGGTTCGTTACACATGATATGATATAGGAGATGGGTCGCACATATATATATGTGCGACCTATCATCTCATATATAATATCATTTGTAACGAACCCCTGTACGTGAAGTTCTTGCTAATATACCTAACGTTATTACAGTGTAAGCTTAGATGCATCCACATTCTGTCGACCTCTGATTAATGTACACGTGTGCCGATACATTGGCATGTACTGTACAATCACACATGTGTTAAGATATGTTGACATTTAGATTAATCTAACATGTACACAGGAAAAGAAAACCTACCACACTTTCAAAAACGACATCTTGCGTACATTTGTCAACAAATACCGGAAAAGTTTGAAGTTTTCTTATGGATAAGGAAAACATTAGAGGAGCTCCGAACAACACTTTAGGCGGTGGTAGAGAATTTGTGTATCCCGAGCCGAGCCCGAGCTGAAGACCCGAGCCCGAGCTTTGGATATTTTCGTTTTTCTCCTTCATTACTGAATGGATTAAAGTGATTTTTTCTACAAAGATTTGATTTCAGGGTTTTAAATCAATGTGATGATTCATTCCGAACCTTTACTGTTGTTTGCGACATCTTTTTTAACCCCCCCACAAGTTGAACGATATGCAGGCAACAATTCTTGACGTTTGAAACTTCGAATTTTGTGTTATCATGTTATCATGATGATCATGCATAATTATATGAATGTTTCAGAAACTCCATACGTATAATTCAAAATGAAAATTGTTAGTACTATATTCCATATGAAATAAGGAATCTCTCTTCAAACATTTCATTTATATATAGGTGTTCGTTGTTCGGTAGTTTTTCATGCATAAAATTTCGAGATTGTCTATGGAATTGAAAAAAAATGGTTGCTGCGTAATTTCAAAAATATTTCAGAAACCTCTCGCATTACACAATAGGTTAGGCTAAATGGTAGCCTCACGTTGAAAGAAGAAAAACTGAAACAGCGGTGTTCTGGGCATATTACAATGCATATTATTCATTTACTATCGATCGAAATAATTGTCAAAACAACAGATACATTTCTGGTGGAATGAGCGAAAAGTTTTATATATAGATTATCGATGAAGATCACGTGTTGAGAGTCAATTACTCTAAACATATTTTATTAACCAAAATCGGTGAAAAGGATCAGACACAAGGTATAGAAACTTATGAAGCCATCTCCTAACAACAATTATACAGACAACCAGACGACAGCATAGACTGTTAATTACAGTACATCAATAAAATACTAATTTGTATAAAATCAATATCATAATTAAAAACCAATTGGTGGTATTAATTACATTCGTCAAAAAAGAATATTTTATTACATTTTGTATATATATGTCACAAACATTTGGTCAGAGACGTGTATCAGAAATACACGTCTCCGTTTTGGTGTAATATGATGACAAGATGCTTTTATAAAAAGACGGAAGGGCGTGCCATATATCTTTTTCGGAAAATAAAGCTTAGTCTGGTGTTTGATTTCCCTCGTCGACATCCTAGCTGACCGTTACAATTCGTTTTCGATATTCTTATCAAACATGTAAAACCGTGGTGATCAAAGTACGAAAATACAAGCCATACATCATATATGTTCCTTTTATTGTTATGAAATAACTTAAAGTTAAACTAAATTGGGATATGAAAAGAGTATATAGTGTAGTAGTTGAACTTTCTTGCCTGGTGGGACACATAGGAATACAAACTTAATTTTATTTGATGTTTTACGAGAAAACGATACTTCAACGTTAAAATTTTATACATAATCACAATATCTTTTCAAAATATTGTTTGTTTATGGTGGTTTATATTCAAGTAGCATAAATGCAACAACGTTATTAAAGAGTTATTTCCCTTTATTTGTAACAGATTTGGAGGGGGAAGAAGAGGGGGTGGGGGAGGAGCTTCCAGTTAACCAGTTACTGTTTTATCACGTGTTATGTGGAACAGGAAAGGGGTTCAGATTTATTTTTGTTTTATTATAAGGCCTTTGATAGGATATCACACGGTGATATCACACAGCGGTCGTTATCATAAACTTAAAACATGCATACAAAAATGTATACTGTATATTGTAATTATGGTTGACTTACGTGAGTGTGAAGGTATTTTGGCATTGGCCATTAAAAAACTTGAAAATTTAAAATATAATCCAAAATTTCAAATATAATCCTTATTATTTTGTGTCCCTGTGTTCTTATGTCATTAAACCTGTATGCGCACACAGTGAAGTTCGTTAATCAATATTTTTTATAAAACCACGTCCACAGTAACTTATATGACCTTACTGTGAAAGGTTATACATCTTTGAATACATCTATATATAATAATAAGTGTGGTTAACTAGACACATCAAATAATAGGGAAACAATAATGGCACTAAACACATACTAAATATCAACAAATTTAGAATTAGTATTCTTTGTTATATTAAAACCAGGGGTTATCGTAAATTAAAATATACACTGTATTTATCTTTTCAATTACACTCCTAACAAGGTCCAACAAATAAGATTTTTTTTACTTCTTCAGTTTCTTCTCTGTCACATGCCTTAAAACTTATTTACACTATGGCACGCCAACTTAACATTTATTCATGAAGAATTGTCAATCCTGTATGTCATTAAGTTGAATAAGTATAAGATATGCCATATCGTACATATTATGTATACCTACTGTACCTCATGCTGCAATACACATTGTTCGTGACAAACAAAGTGAATTCCGATATACAAACGTAACTCTGGGAAATTTTAAACTGAAACTCGATAAAACGAAGGAAAAACACAAAAAAAAAACGATTCGAAGGAGAACATGACCGGGCGTTTCGGAAGGATGAGCTTTGTTCGTTGTTAAGATTGAAATGATGATATAAAACTTAAGTGATAAATTGATTGATATTTCTGTTATCTTTCAATTATAGACTGTCGTGTTACCCAGTGCATGGACATACAATTTATAACTTTCAGGACACCTGGCTGGTTGGCCGGTTGTGTATGTCAGATCAGGTTAGTTGATGACCTCTACGTTTAGGGAGGCGCAACTTTCTTCCATGTCTATTTTAATCTGATAATTGTTTAGTTAGTTATATGTTCACGTAAACTTATGTCGAGAGAATCTTGTATGTAATAAGTCAGCTCCATTGTAAGCCTCTGAACTATGCACACGTATATGTAAACCTTCAAGTATAATACAAAATAGTACCAGACAATTGGAGTTTATTGTTTGCACTACAGTATCCGGAACTGTGAGGGTAACATTCTTCATCAACAACACCCGTCAAACCTGTACATACCTGGATCAATACCGGTCCCACAATCACAGCGATAACCAGAACGGTGACTCCGTAACCAACATATCTAGCTAATTTGAACACTAAACATTGTTCTTTCGTTTTCTTGAGAGCCCAATATACAATGGTGTTGGGGTCATCTGTTTACTTCACCATTATGGTAATGATAACCATATTGATATTGTTTATTGCTAAACTCCCGTTCTTGTGATGGGACATACAATACTAGATACTTGATATTGAAAACCCAGGTTTCGAATCGTTTATGATCTAGTAAGCCTGGCACTCATACAAACATTGGTGTGTAATTAGTAATTAATTATCTATAACGTGTTATGTTTTACTTGACAAAGCTTTTTGATGTGATAATGCTTATAAACATGAGCGGGGTATCGGTTAATATAGTTGTTGACGTACAGGTCTTTAATTTGTTTCGTAATCCTTTAATTATATTTTGAACTGGTCTGCTTAAATGAAAATGTATCCTGGTTTTTAATTGAACATATAAACCAGACCATTTACTACCATATCTCATAAAACAATGTTGGTTTAAACACTACAAATAAATTCATGTCTCGATATCTTAAATGTGTAATACATGTATTTTAAATAAAACTATTAGCTATTTTGGCTGTGTGAATGTATCTCAGAAATGATAATAATTGTGGGTTACTTCTCTTGGTATGTTATGATTTTATATTTTGTCGTTTGAAAACAAAGTTTTATCTATGCTCTACCACATGGAAAGATTCAGTTTCATTCACTATTAGGCATGAATTGTATGTATTAATTGTATTATATTATTGACGTACTTCCTTTAATCAGTTTAATTTATTTTTTGACTGTATACTGTATCTAGCTTTCAGTTTGTATGAAAGCTTCTGATGTATTGTGTGTCTTTATTTACATGCTAGCATTTGTTAATGACCATTTTGATTTCCCTTGCCTTGGCCCTTTTGGATTCCCAAACTCACAATCTTTAACATTATTAAAGAGTTCTAGAAGGACGAATGCTTGTGCAAAAGACACACAAGACATCGATACCGTTCTAAACAAATGAAGAGTTACATTCATATCATAAATGTAGATACTGTAGAACCGAAATAATGTTCCATTTGATTTTCTTTATTATAAGATAAATTATATGCTTTCTTCATAAGATATATTATCTACTATCTTATATACTTTACGAGTTATCTTAAATAATATATAAAAGATATTTTATAAATAAATGTATACAAGATATCTCATAATGTATATACGATACTGTATCTCATAAAGTATATAAGATGTCTAATAATGTATACAAGATATGTCATAAAGTATATAAGATATCTAATATGATTATATATGATATATCATATAACTTAATTAGTCGATTACCAGCTGGATCAACATTGCTCAATGAATAAATGACAACTTGGATTGGCATACATTAATCAACATCACTGACGAATCCTGGAAGGACGTGACACCTATATGGTAAAGTATAAATATTTATATCATAAGATATCCTACATACTTTAGAAGATATATTATATTCTAAATAAGCATTGGATCAACATTGCTCCATGAATAAATGAGAACTTGCTATATACTTGTATGTTGAGGGTCTGAAGTGATCATAAGGCATGACCAGTAACACTCTAAATAGGTCAAAAGGTTAAAAAAAGATGTATGGTTTTATATATACATTGTCAGCATACAAGGTAACAACCGAATTGATTCTAATCTAACTCAAAGTCAAAGTATTATTCACGCGTGTTGTTCGTAAATCTATCACATATGACTTTCTCGTGATGTAACACACAATCGAAAGATGTAAAAAAAAAATAGAAAATAAAAGAAAGAAGAAGACTTAAATCCCCTATTTGTGAAAGAGAATGTCAAATTTCATAGATGTTATTAAATTTTAGAGTTCAGATACAAAACTATAGTAATGTTATTACACGTTTTTTCTCTTTAATGTTGGTATTTGTTATTTGTAATACAAGTTTCAGAAAAATGTACTTTTATATTTTTTATATTGTTTGCGTAATACTTCGACTTAAGTTATTGAAACTGTCACGAACAGGTGAATCATCGCCATATGCAGATGTTTAATCCTGAAATATTATTTAACTATAGCTGGTTATATGCATATACTTGACCATAAATAAAAGGCTGTCCCTATATTTACGTGAGACACCCCGATGAAATAGGAGTCAACTTGGTATTTTTTTACTTTTAAATTTGAATTTTTTAATTAAAATGCAGATCTTTTAGTAAAATGATAATAACTTCGTAAGTAAACCTCAGGGAACGTGTTGTGACAAAAGCACAGCTATGTCAAACGCGGCTGTTGATAAAAGATCTTTCTCAAGTGTAAATACAGATTTATGAATGGGCGATTGGAAACCGGAAGGCCGCTTGCCATATGGCATGCGTATGACATCGACTGACCTTCGGGAGGCACCAAGGGGGTAAGATGAGCTCAAAATACATTAAATTTGGCTGGTGAAGTGCTTTGTAACAAGGAATGGTCTTTCAACATGATTTTGTTAATCTGAAAGAGGGAAGTGTTGCGGTATCTGTATTAAGAGCCACATCGTCAAAATCAGTAAAACCGAGGAAATACATCTTTCAACATTCAGTTTGGTGATGTCGGAGATTATTCGAAAAAGCCCTGTGTTATTTGGTTGCTGTCAGCTGTACATATATATATATGAAATACGACCAGTCTTTTTATTTCCAAGTTAAGTTGAATGGTGTTACATTATACATAAAGGATAGCTAACATCCGAAAAAAAACACTTGATAACACTGTGAAATCTCAGCATGTAAAATTTGTGTTTCTTTTATCAAAATTTCAACAATTGGCTATGGAGTAGTATGTCAACTTATTTGATAATTAAATCAGAAATATAACTTCATTAAAAAGGAAGTCTTATCGTCCTTGTATGCTACAAGGTTCTCTATGCTAATCTCTGTACCTTGTTCATATATTACCATCGTTTAATCGATTTTGAGTTAGAATTACGGTTTATTATTATATCGGTATTTTCTGTTGTTTAAGTAGCTACCTGATAATTATATGCCGAGGTATGAGAAAAATACATCGTACAGTTGTGTCGTCCTTAATGGCTTGTATGGGCAGCAGAAATTGTTGAGGTATATCTCAATTGTCCTAAGCCAGTTAAACTATAAACTTCATTTGAAAACAAACGGGAAATAAATAATATCATCTTATATTAGCCATTCTTGTTGGTCCAAATGGAAGCCGTACAAACTGTAGTCGGACAGGTTTCGCCCACGCCAGTCTTTTTACACCAAATAGGGAAATCGCTTAGGTAAAAGCCGAGTGTGTCACCACCGTGCCATATGACAACCCGGACGGTCTAAACAAATACCAGATATTATGTATACAGATCTATGTAAATTAGGAAATGAATACTTTAATCAATTGAATGATTATTTTTCTTATAAATACATTATCATATACTTTTCGATCAGGAAATATAAATTGATATAGTTCTAAAATAAGTTATTGCCATTATATCGAGGGTTTAACGCACATAAAATTGACTAATACAAGAATATACGATAAGGGACATTATATCAAGCTTGTACTGCATATCAATTCAAACAAAACGAGGATAATCATATTCAAGTTTCCATGATAATAAACATGAGATTTTTTCAACATTTGATGAAGGACCATTCAATAAAAGTTTAACCGAATCCATTTAAGTTATATCAATCTTTTCATAAAATCACGTTCACAGTGACTTTTAAGAACTTACTGTGAAAGTCAATACATCTCTTTAAATACATCTTTTACCAAACTAGACATATCAAATCATTGGGAAATCACAACGACACTAAACAAATGCTAAACATAAACACATTTAGAATTAACTCTCTTTGTTATATTATAAACAAAGGTCATCGTAAATCAACATAATATATCCTATTTATTAAATCTATCCTATTGCAATCCTTTCCGGGTCCTGTATTTTACAGACAAGTTTTTTTTATTAAAGTACTAAAGAATATATGATAAGGGACCTGATATTGAGCTTGTACTGTAGATTAATTCATAAAACCTGGAGCATCGCATTCAGGTTTCAATGTACATGACGATCATCAAAATTAAATTGTGCAATGTTTGATGTAGGACCATTTAATAAATGTTTAACTGGATGAAGGCTACCATATTATACTGATATTTGGTCTGTTTACAAATGGCAATAGAAATAAAAGTGATGTTTTATGATGACCATTTTATTAAATGTACATGAAGGAGATTTATTATATGATGTGTTAATGTAGTTATTTATTGCTGCATCATCAACGACATTACTAAAGGGCTATTTATGTGCTCTTATGCCTAGTTCACTGTCTGTATTGTTAGCATAACTCGCTAAAACTAGTATTGTCTTCTTTGTTCATTATAAGCATTGTCACCTCTGGTTTCTGTGGTAGCAGACTGTCTAGATGAAAAAACGTTGTGTTTTTCTGTATCACTATCAGAACTGCCTGTAACACCTTATGTAGCGGTTGCAAAGACATTAAGCGACTAATTTTAAAAATAATGTTTCGAAAATATAAACCTTTGTGTTCATTATTTTTATGCCATACTTGATTGAAAAGTCCTGCTTACAAAGTGATTTGTTGTAGTTTTGCATAAATCAAACTATAAACAGACACTTTCTAAACATGTTAATAATTTAACTAATCGATATCCTGATGTGTTAAAGTCTTTTCATAACGAAGATATCAATTACATTTCTAGCACTGTGTCAATTAACCAGCAACAATGTTGTTGCACTTATACTACCATTCCAAACAATGCCTTGTACCTCAAAAATATTGGTATCTGATGACTGAAGTCTTGTCTATTTGGAAAACAATGTGAATATGAAAGTCTATTGTTTCGAGCTCTCGTTATTCCCCGCTCCTCGTTCTCGGAGATCTTGGAAACCCCTCGGGATTAGATCCCTATATCCTATCCTGTCCACGGTATTGAGGCTATATTCATCCCGTCACAGAGCTTTCACCTACATAATACAGGCTATGATTTTCCTGCTCAAATATTTATTTCCCGATAGTGATAAAAATGCTTATAAACATGGGGACGCATTTCGAGTTTGATCGATGTTCGGATGCTTAAGTTTACCCTTGAATATTTTATAGTGAGAAAGGTGCCTGCCCAACTATCGCAGATTGCTAACGGATTTTTTACGGTTTTTGTGAAGATAGTGCACGTGTCAATATGGAGTTGATATAATATGACATATCGCACCTTTCCACACATCGCGAGCTCACGGCTGTCCTGGTGTAAATAATATATCAGGAGAGAGGAATTGTTTGCTGTCATGTCCTGTCATACAGGTACGACATGTGTCCTCGCTCCGCTAGGTGTCGCTCTAGTGGCAGCAATTAGTGGCAGCCAGCATGGATACAACATTAACATTTCATAAGACAAGGTTTGTAGGAGCTGGTGACGGGTTTATCATCATGAAAATCGCCAATTAAGGTTTAAACTCTTCGCTTCACTTTCTGTGCCCCAAATATATGTACATATGAGTTATTGTGACAAAGAACTCATTACATTATAAATAACAGTAGTTTAAGTCAAACGAGGAGCAAGCCACGCTAGCTCACGCACGGTATTAGAAAAAAAAAACAGGCGGTAAAATTACGTTTGATATATTACTTTATAAAGACCTAACTGGTTAATGGACTGTCAAAAAAGACAAAAACAAATCTGTTTCTTGTTGTTGTTGGTTTTTTTATTTTTTGTTTTTTTACCTAGATTATCTTGTCTACTGCATATTCCTATCCTAGATTATTCCACTTTCTTACAAACAACTCAGCCCACTTCACATCTATTCAAATATGTTTCACGTTATTATCGAAATGTCCTTGTATCCTCAACACAATTATTTAAATTTATGGAGTGGTGCATGTCGACCTATTTATCTGTATATTTGTTTAGTCTTATTTTTAAATTTGCAACTGCATGCATTTACACGTTTTTTAGACCACACAGATGCATTACGATGCAGGTTTCGGCTACTTAATCATATTCGGGTACTATTTACATGTACTTTATAAAAGCATTCCTGAAGCAATTCCAATTATGTATATATAATTTACACGTGGTTATATAATACCCTGCTAACTTTAAAGTAGACGTGATATTTAATCAATATGGTCTATCAAATATAAGAAGTACAATTTATGATTATATCTTGTAAAGGTATGAAACATCCAGTGAAATATCAACTCCACAATACTCCCTCAGTAAACGTCAACTCGGCTTGGCATGCTATCAATAATCAATTAAATGTTTTTGGTAGACTTTCGTTAAAATAGATCTCTAAGACTATATTAGTGAATGTCAACTCAAAAGTGGCATTGCTGGACTTTCCCTAAATTAAATGTAGATGAAACCCTTCTCCTTTCAACAGTTTACTAACAAAATACAAGGCTTCCCAATAAGTTACAGACAAGCGATGGTCTGAGAAAATGTAAAAATACATCTATATATATTACAACAATTGCGACACAAATAATATCAATGAATATGTAAAAACATGTATATATCAATAATATTAATCACTTCCGTAGGCCCGCATGAAAGCGCATGAAAGGTCCTATTGTACCCGGAGAGAACCTATGTGATCGGGCAGGTGATCCGTTAACTTTTCACGACCGATCGCGTCGGGGAGTCGAGCTCAGGCCATTTATATGATAGGCAAGTGTGTCACCACTGTCCACTGTACCACGTGCACCCGATCATCACTAAAGAGGTACACATGCAGTATGATGTCGACGCATACATCCCTTTAAAACAATAGAGTATACCGACGCACATAAACGAAACTATAAGTACTTCTTACTCAAAATCAAGGCAAAATATGTATAGAAAAAATATGGATTTGAATTGGGACTATATAAACAAGCACAATGATAATAAGTCCAGATGATCCGGAAGAGAAAGCGTCTTCTGTTTCATCGACACCCGCCGTACAAATCTAGGTCAAATTCGGGTTGAGTCACACACTGAGAACAAGGGTGTTGATAACGGAACCACTAAGTATTATAATATGCAACGACAATATATGATTTCATATCGTTAAAGGAAATAAAAGAAATCCAAATTACATTATTATCTCGACCAAAAACCTTCCAGTGGCCTTCATCGTGTCACGAAAATAATGAAAATCGGAACAAGCCCTTGAATATCGAATTAACTGGAGATGTAATCAAGATATGTAGGAAAAACACGGATGCTACTATCTAGAAATGGAAAATTAACAATTGGGAAATTGAAATCATCTAGTTTATCATACAGTTTAGTTGCTACCTGTCTACGCTGGTTACGTTGTAAGTAAATATCGATGTAAGCTGCTGATGTTTGCAATGTCCTTGACTTCAAATTCTACATACCTATAGGCAAATTGAAGTATTTGCAAGGTCTCTGTTACCTGTTCTGAGAAGTCTCGTATGAAGACAAGAAAAAATCTACCAATAAAAGGACACAGGTGTCCTCATGGGTATGCCAATAGTCTGTTGGAAGATCTGGTCACCAAACTCAACACGGATGGTATGCTTGTGGACAACTGGGCGCTTCAACAACTTGCATCCTGTAAGAAAAGTTATGCTTATTGATAATCAAATGAGGGACATCAACAATATAACCTATTTAACTACAATTGAAACTATGGGTTTCAAGCTAACATTCGGAACGGAACCATCCTCTAACTGTTCAATTCATCGCCTATCTAAAGAATGTAAAATTCACTTTTATGTGATGCTTGGGTATCACGTCAAACGCAACACACAAAGTAAAGTATGTTTATAACATGATATGGAATAATGCAGAATATGTGGGCACAAAGTACTAGGTTGACCTATTAGGTATTTTAATCATCATATTAGTGAACTCTTTCATTTTATATTCTACAAAAGAAGGTTGCTTATAAATTTATATTGCAATTCTAGAGGAAATGCCACATAAACTTTTATTTGAAATGAAGGAATTCCCCAGGAGAATTTAATGAAACAATCTATTTCTCTATCAAGGTTACATGAATATAATTTGCATATAAAAGTAGATAAACATATGATGAATATTAATAGTCATACATTTTATATCTCGGAAGTTAAGTATATGGACAAATATCGAGATAAAAACATATTAGGTATATTGCAATTACTCGGATATATATAACGTACGGGATTTTAAAGTGTTTTGTCTCACTGAAAAGCATCATTATAAAACTCCTGAATTTCCTTAATTCTAGCAAATATTTTGAATGAGTTGGTCTGGATCTGTCTGTACAACCTAATGAGTCTAGGATCTGGTTTTGGCCATGTCCAAGCTGTTATTTAAAGATAGATATAGATGGTATGCGTTTCATACGAAAAGTATAAATAGTATTTTAAAAACTTTTATATGACGTCAAGCGTATCCATGGTTACTGAAACACTATAAAGGATCAACTCGGGTATTAGATGTCTACCAGATAATAAGTCATAGGATTCACAATATTCACGTGAAAAAGATATGTACAGTTTTCGTGGAAATGACTTGACTTAGGGTAAATAAATGAACATTGTTTTGTTTCCGCTGTCATTGTCGTAATTAAGGAGATATTGACGATTGTTTTCCGTCAACTCATTAATAATGTTACCACACATAAACATTTCTTGCGTTAAGGGTACATTAGATACTTTTTCACAGGTGAAATAAAATCGGAAAAAAAATAAGCATTGATGTCAATTTTTTTTAGTTTCATCAGGGTATGAAAAAAATGTTGTTTGCAAACTGCGGATTTATCCGGTTGGAATTTTTTTCATACCCCGATGAAACTAAAAAAAATTGACATCAATGCTTTATTTTTTTATTTTTTTTTTCGATCTTTATTTCACCTGTGAAAACTTATCTAATGTCATAAAGTAACCGTCTTCGCTCCACATGTTTTTGCTTTTATTTCCTTTTTCCTTTTTTTCTTCCTTATGTGTCCTTTACTAGTCATGTGTTGTTTCTACATGTATGTATAGATAAATTTTCAATGTTTTTTGTCTTGTCAAAAATAGATTTCAGTTCATCAAATGCAAGCTGATGATCATTTCACTTTTTCAGTAAACAGGTTTGGAAATGGAAACGAGTATAAAAATATGTCGCATAATAACGATGTAAGTCTCTAGAGTTTGTTTGGTTGTTAATAAATCATCATCGCGTACATAAATAGCTTTTGATTGAAAAGTAAGTGGAGGGACAGCTTTATTGATAAACTATAAAGTCACTTAGCGTATCTTAAAACAAATGAATTAATCTCCCATGGAAGGAACATGAATTATTTACAAAAGCAGGTTATAGGTCTCTAGATAGAAAGGGCTTCTGCATAAAAAATGTCGAAAACTAAAAACCCATTGGTCAATTTGATACCCATGTGCATATCGTCACTAATTACCCTAAGCTACTGCAATAAAGAAATGAGTTCAGTTTTTTTCACTTTGACAAAGATAGCAGTTTACATTTTTTTTGGCATACGGAGTACAGCTTTACTGTGGGTATATATAAGTAATGGACTTTGTCATTTATTACGAGAAAGGTTCGTTAGGGATATAAAAAGGTGGGTTGGCATAATGGCCAGCATATTCTTGATTTTTTTTTTAAAACTACAACAGGACATGCAAAGCACTCCTAAACAAAAATTAAAAGAACAAACTTTTCCTCTCACTTGTGAAATGTATTCATCATGAAATTATTTTGTCTAAAATTCACTTATCTAACACTCTTGTAGAGTGTACTGTTATTTGACCACATGACCACATTTTAGTCGAGGTTAATATATAAAAGACAGTAAAATCTGCGCTGCGCTCCATATTAACCGTAGTGGTTACTGTGTAGTTGTTAAAATTCGCGGGGCTAATATTTCGCGGTTGCCCAAATCGGAGCAACAATATAGTTTGTGAAATTTCCCATCTTGTAATCGTTGTGCAGTAAACATTGCTATACATTTGCGTTGATATATAGATATTCGTCAGGCGTTAACTTTCGCGCCATGATTAATGACTGCTGATATAGCGAAGTTAAAGCCCACGCGAATATTAACAACACTACAGCACTACAGTACAGTAAACATATAACTAGTTTCAAGGTAAAACTCAAGTCACTTTATATCAACGTACGATGCTTTTATTCAATAACTTTATAATCAACGGATTTTATCAATAATGCGATATATCTCCAATTAAATGTCAGCACATTGGATTACTTATAGAAACACAATTAAAATGTTCCTGTTATGGAAATATGAAGTCCATATCATCTTAAATGCGCCCATGACTGCAAGAAGTAGATCGATAAATGAAGAAGACCAACAATATAAAAAGGTCTTACTTCTAGGTTAACTTCAAACATATGTGCAAAAAATTTCGGATAATAGAAAAAACAAATCAATAACATTAAGAAAAAACACAACCATATTAAATTCTGCTTCAATAAAAGTCAAAACTGTAACGAACTTTCATTATTGTCTCATAAAATGTAAGTGTATCCTGATTTTGCTGCGTTGCCCTCTGAGTACTGTTTGAGATCGATGTTTTCCCCAGTGCTTTCTGTCAATGGACATGCTTCTTGTGACTTTGAATATGCATTGTCTCGACTTTCCTTTGAGTTATTCTTTGCGTTTCTTTCTTCTAGCGCGACGCCTTTTTTAATCATATTTGTTACTGGAAAGTACAGCCCTGACTTCACAGACTTCCCACAGCCATGCCTTAAAAATCCTCTCTGACTTCCGAATGTAGAACCACAAGTAGAACATTTGTATGGATGTGCAGACAGTCGACAGCGCTTGTGTTTCGGGGCACTCGCCAGCGCTATAACGTTTTCATCGTTCTCGGATGCATTGCTTTCATTCTCGTCATTTGTCTGACAGTTTGCATTTTCATCAGTTTCATTGGTCAGATACCGTTTAATGTACGATGCAAACGATTCTTTTACAGAATTTTGTTCGTTTTCATCATTCACATGATTTTCGTCCAATTTAAACTCGGTATGGTCAGTTTTATCGCTAATATCCGTTGAATCATCATCTGGCGTCTTCTCCTCGAGGTCATGTTGAGTGAGAATTGGACTTCTGCCAAGTGCAGAAAACGCCATGTTGAAATTCATCCAATTGAATATGCGATTCTGTTGCATATTTTGTTCATCATTGAATTTAAAGTTTTCTTCTTTTTCAGCATTTTTATAAACTTGCCTGTAAATCATTTCGGGTAGAGAGCCGGTTTCTAATCTCCACTTCGCAAGTTTATGCGATATACTGTCAATGTGAGTTCCTTTTCTATTATCAAAAGTATCCTCGAAAATGCTCTGGGTAATGGAGCCGTGCTTGACCCCATCCTTTGCATGCACCTTTTGATGACGCTCCAGATTACTTTTATGACTTGTTGCATAAGCACAGTGCCGACATCGATAGTCTTTTTGACCACTATGAACTGTAAGATGTCTTCTGAGTAACGCTTTCCGACAGAAATTCCTTCCACAAATTTGACAACGATAGCCTCCTCTGTGGTGAAAAGACACATGCTCTCGAAGAGCAGCCTTGGATCGAAACACTATTCCGCAACATTCCAACGTTTTAGAACACTCTTGATGCATTGTGACAATGTGTCGTTTAAGGTTGTTTTTTCTGTCAGTTACATATGTACAATGTGTACATCGGAGATTTCTTTTCTCATAATCCATATAACGGAAATGTTTTGCACTGGAAATGCTGGTGTATTCTTTTTCAGAGTTATACAGCTGCGAATTTTGATGAATATACCTGCTGATTTCATAGCTATCAGGCTCACCATCTATTGGCGAAAGGGAAGAAACTTCAAGTGCAGAGTCGGTGGTTTTCATCTTAAAATCCGTGGGATCCAGTGAATTCTCAGAAGAAGTTCCCTTGGAACTGGAGTTAGGTGATTGGTATATGTCGCTATACATATTGGTGAACTGAAATATATTATATTGTATTATATTAATTGTCTCAAGAATAGTGCATTAGTTTTTATAATGATTTTATGATAACAATGCACATGTGAAAAGTAAAATATGATTTGAAATATAGAAGAAGAAAAAATCTTTCAGCAAATTAAGCAATATGAATCCTATATATATATACATGAACTATGGATTGATATTTAACGATCATGCGCTTCACACATTAGTTCGCACAGTATCATGCTAAATCGCATTTCTAGATTGCATATAGGGTTTTTATGCCAATATAGCACATTTGTAATTTTATAATAACTTCTATTTATTTAAATAACATGATGAATTCTTACTATGACACTTTAGATATTTATTTATACATCTATACACTTAAATACATTTTAGCACGATTTCTATATAAAAAAGAAATATTGCGGTTGTTGAGCTTTATACTGTGCATAGTCGAAATCAATACATATGTTTACGCTATTTTCCTATCAATACAATTACTTGATATGAACAAAACATATAAATCGTTATGCTTTCTTACAAATAGTTACTTGTCATCATACTTTCGCCCTTTTTTATTGTATGAAAGAAAAACAGAATTGAAATGAACAGCTCATAACGCGAGTATTTAGTTTATACATGAAGTAAACAACTGCGAATTAAATGCTTTAACGCTGGTCATTATTCATAAATATCCGACATATTCAGCAGATTAATTTTAAACTTTAATCTAATTAATATAAAATGCAACAAGAAATACATACCTTTATATTGACGAGAACAAAGGTGTGCTCCCTTCAAACATCGCCTCATGTATGCTCCTGAAATTCCCATGCTAGCATAAAAATACCGATTGCAACATAGCATAATTGGAGAAAACAGAAGGTCACGTGATACTCTAATAACCAATTGAAAATCGTTTTGCTTCAACGGCTTGTCGTTGATTTCTTGAATACATTTATCCTTCCATTCATAAAACAGCAGATGAGAGCGAGGCGTCCGTCCATTGTATTGGGAAGTGAATAGCAGTAGTCGCGGAGAGGAGAGTACAGCATTTTTATGAATGAAATCTGTGAGAGGCATTTAAATAGTTTAAGTTTCAATAGAAGACATCGTAAAATTCACGCTCGAGTACCTACGCCTGTGACGTAGTAAGCGAGACATTTAATCCGCCAAAGACCTTCACATTTGGCCCCTAATACAATAAATATCCGGTATCTGATCGCAACACAAATGTCTTGCGAGACTAATTCAAATATATATAGATGTATATCACATCTGTAATCTATTTATTTCCAGTACGTATCACTGCTTTTGCTCTTTTGGGAAAGTCTTTTGTCCAGATTTCAATAATACACACCCTTCTGCCTATAACAAAGAAATTAAAAAAATTCTTTTCTCAAGTGATTTTATAATAGAAATAATAAATTTAAAACCAGTTTCCTATTTCAACAAAAATGAATTAATTGCAATATTAGAAAATAAGAAAACAGAAAAATTTCGAATGATGAAAATATTGGGAGACATAAATGATGTATACCTATCGAAATGCCATACTTACTTACAAACGTATACCTACGATTTGGTTTTCAAAGCCATTCCCTTGGACTATCTTCCATTTACATTTAACTACAGAATGGCCACACAATTATTTTATGATCTGTATGACACCAATTTCCTAAAGACCTGTTACTAGAACATTCATTTTCTACCGTAGGAACAATTTTACCTTTTTTATTAGAAATAAATAGAGAATTGTAATCGGCTACCAAATGGTCCTAAAAGTTACTCGTCATAGAGTAGGTGCACAACCTGACTAGCAACACGATTAGTCTTATTAATTTAGTGTCTTTGATGATAGCAATATTTCCTCGTCCCCACTTCCTCTACATAAAAATATAATTCTAAAAAAACAAACTAATACGTCGTTAAAGTCCGCCGTCTACAATATCATTTAGAATATTAATGATACCGGAAGGAAGCAAACGCCGAACCATTACCAAGTATAAAAGAATAATAATGATTTGTTTTTGATCTTATGAAGCTAGTATTTGGTATTTGTTTACCTGTGTTTAAATCAATTAAGGTTTATATTATCCATCTGGAGTCGATCTTTTAAAGTTCATACATAATAAACACTACTAGCAATCCCATCAAAATATATAAAAAAGATATAACAATTTATAACATCACATGGAGCCAAACTAAAAATACCAAAATACTAATTCCTATGGTTTCTACGGGAAATATTATAGAATTATTATATATAAAATAAAATCTGAAATAATATCAATATATGACCTAGAAAATACAGATAACAAAAGAAAGCTATATTTTGTGAGTGACCTATCCTGATACCAAAGAAACATATCCGGACCACTGCGACCGTGCCACGACGACATCTTTATAAAAAAAGATAGCTTCGATGTCCTGGTGATCGACTCGAATATGTGAGTATATATTACCGCAATACAAGGCCAGGTATTTTAATGAGGTAATAACCAGTTCTTGAAATATACTGTACTATACTGTACTGTATTATATTTTGCAGCATTTGATGTACATGCCAAATCTCTGTTGCATTAATTAATACATACATGAACATGTATAATTCAATTGCCTTTTTGCAGTTTTTTTTTTTTTTTGCAATCATTCCCAATTTAGTAAGCAGGTAAACCCCTTTGACACATAAACCATAAATTATATATGCACGCTTTCTGACCTGTAAACTCCATTTACCCTTCATATATTGATATATCATCACATGCTTGCAATTGATTTGTTAAAGACATTAATAAAAGATTTGTTCTGTTTCGTTAAAGTAGAAACAGACACCTATTATATGTAATGTAATATTACTAATAAATACCGTAAAGTACTTTAACATGATGTAGTAAAACAGATTATATAATAAATTATTTCGTTTAACTACATATTGTTTCAGTGTTGATATAAAATAGCAGTATATCGAATGATGTGTTTTATGGTTAAGATGCTTGTTGCTTTAGATATTTCTTTTGTATTGTAAATCTTGATTTTCTTGTGTATTTGAGTTTGACCAATTCATATCAACAACACTCTTGCTAATATAAAGCGACGCTAGAACATCCAATATATCAAAGTACATATTGCCTGGAAGTATACAGCTACCGCAAACTGTTTCATACATGTTTGCAATGATGCGTGCTAAATAACCCGCATTGTTAGAGAGTAAATACAGAATCCGGGTACTGACGGTCGATACACAGCTTCATGTATAGTCTCTAGTTTACATCACAATCTGCACGCAGATATACCCTTATAAATGATTCATGTACTAACGGATAAAACTACGGGACTGTAAATCGCATCACTTTTTAACGATGTCATTTGAATTTTGACATGTAGATAAGAACAATAGCGTTGAAAACAATGTATGCGGAAAACAGCTCTGAACAGGTTAAATATTTCATGAACTGTTCAGATATTAAACATCAACTCCTCATTTTTCAGTTTTAGTAGAACATATTTACTATCATATGAACATAGGTTGGATCAAATAGTATACGAAAAGATATTTTTTTCTTTTTTCGTCATCACGAAGCAGGAGTTAAAATTGTTGAAATGCAACGTAAACAATTTCTCCATTCAGATATTGATCGTCATCAACAATTGAAGTAAACTATCGAGAGACGTAAATGGTTTTACCGATATTTATGTAGCTACACAAAAAGGAGTACGCGAATTTTGGGCTATTCTGTGGCACGTCAATGATATATTTACATTTTGAAAGGTCCTCTGATGTTGTGTTGGCTCACAGTGTTGTATTACATTGATTATCAGAACCTCATATGTATTAACGGAAAAAAGATACACTTTAATAATAAATTGATCATTTAACAATCTCCAATTTTTGTCTCCGTCCCACATTTTTTCTACGTATAGCTGAACTAGCAGTGTCTTCCTACAAAGCAAAATAGACATACATGTATCACATAGTGGCCACTTTCATGCCCAATTGATCTGACAATCCTGTCGTAACTGTTCATTATCTATAGTTTCATTATTTTGCGAATGTAACATGTATTTCACTTCTTCAATACAAAACGATACCTTTCATACTGCACGATCCATTTCATAGAAATAGATCGTTGTCTGAAAAAAAATAGATCGTTGATTCATATAAAACGGTACATTTCATACAAAACAATCTCTTTTATACAAAACGACATCTTTCATTAAAATAGATAGTCAATTCATACAAAATGTTTCATTTCATATAAAACATCTCCTTTTATACAAAACGATCTCTTTCACCGACAGTAATCATTGGTTCTTCAAAAATAATTATTGATGCTTACAAAATGAACCATTTTACACAAACTATCCCGTTGATACAAAAAGTACCTGAAATATAAAATGATCCTTGATTCATACAACACATTTCCTCATTCATACAAAATTATCCGTCTCATACAAAACGACCCCTTTCTTAAAAAGCGATCGCTCTCATGCAAAAGTTCACCCACCGCTAACGTGGGCACCAATACACATATCTATATGATGCAAGCTTAATTAGTATTAGTATGACAGTCTCCTTTGTCACTCAATAGCATGGGAGTAATTCACAACTGCAAAAGATGTTACTGTACTCAATGCAAAATAATATACATTACAACGTCTAAATCTAGATTTGGCGGGGAAGTCGTGCTATGTTCGGGCCAAATTTATCGAAATCGAGCCTAGCGTTCGCATTTATGTCTGTTTTAACTTCAAAAGTTCCAATATTCGTTTAATGCTTCGAACTTTTTGTACCAAATGATCTCGCATTGTCGTCGATATTCTTTGCTTTGAATTTTGTATTCTCTTTATCAAAAATGAAAATATTACCCAAGATGAAGACTTGGATTTCTAGGGAAAAATCCCATAGTAATAATTCATAGAACAAAACCTGCGATCCATTAAAATACAAGCCAAAGAGTTTGGCATATCATCTAGGAAACCTAGCGTGAGAGTGGCAAATAAAGACACCAGCACGCTAAATTTGTTATCAAATAATGCATATCTGGTCCCGAATATTGCACGGCATAGCGAGAAGATAAGGCAGGGTACCGTGATGTTCCTCTCGGAGAGGACCCGAAGATGCCTGGGGAGGGAGGTATTGGGAAAGACTAGAGTCTCCGTTAAGATCACAAAACCGATAACGTATAAAGTATTAAGTTTGGTCTTTCTGCCAGATTAAAATCTCTGGGACGTTTTCCAGTAAACGTCAGACGACTCTTATAAAGCTCAAGGATCACGCATTCGGATAGGAGTTTTGTAAACAGCCGCGAGCATGGTTCTATCTCCTAGTTCTGTGTGTTCCAGCGGCAAGGCAAGATTCCGGCGTGCAGCTGAGCGGGATTTATCATCTAGTATATATATATGTTAAAGGAATACATTCAACGTGATATATCGAATAAAACCTATATTGGCGATCGTTATGACTACCAAAGGTCAACCCAGTTGACATTGAATTTGTATCATAGTCTATTGATCTCTCTCCTAACCCCGATAATAATGACCACTTATAACGAATGTAAAACTGCATCACATTTTATTTCTGTTCCAGGACTCGTCAGTGATGCTAGGAATTCATATGTTCGTTATGAAATCAAACTGAGTCTAAACAAATATTACAAAATAGAACGGGAAATGAACCAGCCTCTTAGTACACAGTCGAAAACATGTACACTGCTTCTCCCAAAACAATGGATAGAATGATATCTACGGTATAGAAATACAGATAATTAACCAAGAATATGATCAACATAATAATTACGGAGTCATAATACTGATTGTAAATAGGACGAAATAAAGAGGCGGAGAGCGATAGAATTTCTTTCGGGTACAATTAATTGCTGATTCCCTTTAAATTAAAATATCAAATTAACAACATTTGAAGAATGATAATGTATCAATTCAATATATCATCATTACTCTTTGTCGGAGAGCAGATTAAATAAATTTTTAAAACAGAGATATCGAGATCAACTTTGTATAGGTATACCCGTATGACAAACATAACGGATTTCGTTGACTACTGACTGATTTTAGTAAATTAGATTCAGTTTCAGTCTAAAAGGAATAAATAAAATATGTCTATATATTTACACTAATGTCGTGTTCTTAAGTAGACTTTTCCAAAGATTCTTCCTAGAGCACTTATTGGTATGTATAATAGATGTTCATATTCATATGGGAAATTCATTAATTGAGAAATGACACCCGCTTTGATATGACTCCCATTTTAATATTTTAGTGCATGACCATTATAAACCATTAACCCTGTTTGTTTTATAGTATAAATATAGTTATTTTAGAGCATTACAAATGATTTCACTCTCTTGTTGATAAGAGAAGAATAAGATATCAAACCATGTTTACGACACGCTTGAATACACTACTGAATTTAAACACTAACATAATGTTTTGGCAATTTTAGCACGAACAGTAAAACACTAATCGCTAGTAAACTGTTAGTTACCACGGTTAGTTCCTATGTAACCTGGCAACAGTGGCAACCGTGAATATATTCACGTGTGAGTTAATTCTGTATATTCGCCAACAAAATAAATACCTCCAAAATATATACAAGTGCTAACTGCAGAATGTCTACAGGGCGTGGTTGCGCAAAATTTAATACCCGTGACCTAGGTCCGACTGGGACAACCGCGAAATGGTATACCCGTGACCTAGGTCCGACTGGGACAACCGCGAAATGATATGCCCGCGAGTTAGGCCCGACTTGGGCAACCGCAAAATGTAATACCCGCGAACAAGGTCTGACTTGGACAACCGCGAAATGTAATACCCGCGAACTAGGCCCGAGTGGGACAAACGCGAAATATTAGCCCCATGCAAATTCACAAACATTCAGTATTGCATGGTCATGATTCAATATCCAAAAATTACGCAATAGATCTTTTATGTTTTAGCATCTGTTCAGGATTAGGGTCTGCAGGCTGAACTTACTTGCTTCTCTTTCATAGCATCACTGCCGAATCCTAGAAGGATGCAACAGCGGTATGATACAATTCTCCATCCATTATGCCGAATATACTGTGAATGATACGAAACTAATATTTAAATGTGATATTCACCTGTCAGGCTTTTGAATAATTCTTTTACATATTTCAGAAACATAAACTGAGGACAAGTCATCGGGTTGGGTTATCAACTCCCTTCATATACTAAATGATACGCCGGTACAAATACAGAATGACAGGTTTGTAAAATACTACCGTTGTAAGTGTCGCTTTAAAACATGACCAATCAACAGCTATCATTCAGAGGCTAAACATGGTTTCAATCAAAACTATGTTATAATTTGTGTATAATTTCATTTATGACAAAACATTCACTAGCTCCTTCGTTTGACTGTTTGTTTGGAAACGTTGACATATCAGGAACACACCTTGTCTAGATTATTCAAAATGTAATACTATGGTGTTTTTTCTAATATTATTGATTTAAAATCCTATGATCAAGTTTTTTTCTGTCTAATGATTAAAAATTATACAAATTATACAAAATATTTCAAGAGAACATGAGTATACCTGGTGGCACATGCCTGATATTACTAGAATAGGTTGGTGTTTAGTTTCTCCTGTATTGATTGGTGGTACTGTTAGAAACACCCGTGTTTTGTACTTTAAAATATATTGTCACATAGCATGCATAATACATGGCCTCGTCACTGTAGGGGAGACCACGTGGGGAGCACGTGAAGAAAGACAAGACAAGGAGAGTCTACCATCTCTCTGACAGGTAATTGTCATCAATCATAGAATGAATGAATATAACAATGAAAAATACAACAATGTACGGAAGCTAAACGTGTACTTCACACGATGTGGTTCATATCGATAGAACAAACGTGAGTTAGATATGAGACGATATTGCAAAAAAAAGTATGTTGTATTTATATCAGAAACTGCGACGAGTCACGACTATCAAAATAATTTCTTACAAAACATCATTTTACATAATGTACTGGAGAATGGTGCTACTTAATGGACTAATGCGATTATCAAATGTTCTCTCGTTGTTATTATTAACAAATATCTTTTCAGCTTAATTCTTTTATTTTATTTTTGGCTATGCCTCTTATTCCTGATATGTTAAATCTTAAACTATTTTTTGAAATATAAAGTATTTTTTGAAATGTCATCTCACGAAATTGTTATTAAATTAATTGTTCTCATGTCTGTCTAACTATCTTAATTTCAGCATGGAAGGATATGTGACGTTAAGTAATTAATAAAACTGTGTCCAACTCGTTAATGTCTAGTTAAGTGTGGTACTGTTCCGTGTTATAATTATACCCGTTATACCTGATAGAGATGTGTACCACTCGTTAACGTCTAGTTTAGTGTGGTACTGTTCCGTGTTATAATTATATCCGTTATACCTGATACAGATGTGTACCACTCGTTAACGTCTAGTTTAGTGTGGTACAGTTCCGTGTTATAATTATACCCGTTATACCTGATACAGATGTGTACCACTCGTTAACGTCTAGTTAAGTGTGGTACTGTTCCGTGTTATAATTATACCCGTTATACCCGATAGAGATGTGTACCACTCGTTAACGTCTAGTTTAGTGTGGTACTGTTCCGTGCTATAATTATACCCGTTATACCTGATACAGATGTGTACCACTCGTTAACGTCTAGTTTATTTGTGGTACTGTTCCGTGTTATAATTATACCCGTTATACCTGATACAGATGTGTACCACTCGTTAACGTCTAGTTTAGTGTGGTACCGTTCCGTGTTATAATTATACCCGTTATACCTGATACAGATGTGTACCACTCGTTAACGTCTAGTTTAGTGTGGTACTGTTCCGTGTTATAATTATACCCGTTATACCTGATACAGATGTGTACCACTCGTTAACGTCTAGTTTAGTGTGGTACTGTTTCGTGTTATAATTATACCCGTTATACCTGATACAGATTTGTACCACTCGTTAACGTCTAGTTTAGTGTGGTACTGTGCCGTGTTATAATTATACCCGTTATACCTGATACAGATGTGTACCACTCGTTAACGTCTAGTTTAGTGTGGTACTGTTCCGTGTTATAATTATACCCGTTATACCTGATACAGATGTGTACCACTCGTTAACGTCTAGTTTAGTGTGGTACTGTTCCGTGTTATAATTATACCCGTTATACCTGATACAGATGTGTACCACTCGTTAACGTCTAGTTTAGTGTGGTACTGTTCCGTGTTATAATTATACCCGTTATACCTGATACAGATGTGTACCACTCGTTAACGTCTAGTTTAGTGTGGTACTGTTCCGTGTTATAATTATACCCGTTATACCTGATACAGATGTGTACCACTCGTTAACGTCTAGTTTAGTGTGGTACTGTTCCGTGTTATAATTATACCCGTTATACCTGATACAGATGTGTACCACTCGCTAACGTCTAGTTTAGTGTGGTACATGTTCCGTGTTATAATTATACCCGTTATACCTGATACAGATGTGTACCACTCGTTAACGTCTAGTTTAGTGTGGTACTGTTCCCTGTTATAATTATACCCGTTATACCTGATATCAATACTAGATCTAAAGTATGCATTAGTTTCTATTCTATCCTGTCGTCTCCATCAGGATCTGTCGAATACTCAGCGTTGAGCATCAAAGCACACCCGTTAAATATTTACCATCATGACTTCGATGTACACGTTAGAGACTCATCTTTGTGTTCAATGAAGCATGAAATGTTTCGCCGACCGGAACCAACTTAACCCTGGGTAAAGCATTGTTATCATACCTTTTTTTTAATTGTTTCCTGGTTATCGTTGGGTATTTCTTTAATTAAATATTACATGTTCTTAATTTGTGTTCCTTTCATAAATTTGTATAAATGGTCCATCAAATGAATGTTGCGTGCTGATCATTGAATTGAATGTGTTTAGATAATACCAGTATGTAACGCCAATTCACGTCAATAAACAGGGGGAATTGGTTCAGAATAAATTGAATCTAAATGAAAATATTCTCTTTTGATATGTTTGCTTACCAATGCGACTAGTTTTAAAAATGACGAATATGAATGTTGTTCATATTGTTTGTCTTTCTTCCTGTATGATTTAATGATGTTTAATGTGTCAGGCGAGATGGTGTTGTTTAAACAAAAACGTGTCTTTACAGCGTTCCATGAATATCCAATGATCCCTGTGTGATGTATTGTTTATAAATCGACAAAATCGTAGTAAAGGGACACAGCTGACAGAAAATAACGGGGCCTCGGGAAATACACCACAAATACTGGTAAATATTTTAATGTTAATTTGACACACATAGGTGACTCTTCAAGGTTTAATACAATTTTCCTCTTTTAACAGTTAATATGACTGAAGAGAAATCACTAAATGAAATAGCTAATTACTAGCATACAGTACCCAGGGAGGCTGGTCAGGTCACATATTGAATATATTAGAATTATGTATGGTGCCTTCCAGTATCCAAGTCTCTCAAGAGTATTAATACCTACCGTACACCGACTCACCCGAGTGTCTTGGCGTCAACAGGATTCTTAAAACATCTACTTTATTATATCATAATGAATTAATTAACACCATGAAATCAAACATGGAGTATGTGTGACAGAACCGTAGCCGTACTCAGTGATGGTTTAAATGCTGGGTATTGACTAAATGATGTTTAAAATGGAAAATTTAAATTCTCGTTTCATTGAAATGTCATTGTACGTGATGTATTCGGTATGACAAATATCGGTTAATGCACTTTGAAATAAACAGCGGGCTAACAGAGCATAAATAAAAATGTAGCCATATGATTTATCGTGGTAAAGGATACAGAGGCACACCTGCGACAGAGAGGGTCCAAATACAGATCCTAAATACGGTCAAAATACAGGTCCAAATACAGATCCTAATTAGGGTCAAAATACAGGTCCAAATACAGATCCTAAATAGGGTCCAAATACAGGTCCAAATACAGATCCTAAATAGGGTCCAAATACAGATCCAAATACAGATCCTAAATAGTGTCCAAATACAGATCCTAAATAGGGTCCAAATACAGATCCTAAATAGGGTCCAAATACAGATTCTAAATAGGGTCAAAATACAGATTCTAGTTAGGGTCAAAATACAGATTCTAAATAGGGTCCAAATACAGATCCTAAATAGGGTCAAAATACAGATCCTAAATAGGGTCAAAATACAGATCCTAAATAGAGTCAAAATACAGATCCTAACTAGGGTCAAAATACAGATTCTAAATAGGGTCCAAATACAGATTCTAAATAGGGTCAAAATACAGATCCTAAATAGGGTCAAACTACAGATCCTAAATAGGGTCAAAATACAGATCCTAAATAGGGTCAAAATACAGGTTCTAAATAGGGTCAAAATACAGATCCTAGTTAGGGTCAAAATACAGATCCTAAATAGGGTCCAAAAAACAGATTCTAAATAGGGTCCAAATACAGATCCTAAATAGGGTCAAAATACAGATCCTAAATAGGGTCAAAATACAGATCCTAACTAGGGTCCAAATACAGATTCTAAATAGGGTCAAAATACAGGTCCTAAATAGGGTCAAAATACAGATCCTAAATAGGGTCAAAATACAGGTTCTAAATAGGGTCAAAATACAGATTCTAGTTAGGGTCAAAATACAGATCCTAAATAGGGTCCAAAAAACAGAATTCTAAATAGGGTCCAAAAAACAGATTCTAAATAGTGTCCAAATACAGGTTCTAAATAGAGTCCAAAAACCGATTCTAATTAGAGTCCAAACAGAGGCCCAAATACTTGGTTCAAATGGGGTCCAAATATAGGTTACACATATTCAATTTTTTTTAAAAACAACTCTAAATGCATCCTACAGTGGTCCCTAATTGTAACCAAATAATCTCGTATTGTAACAAAATAACCTGAAATTTTAACAAAATAATCTTAACGTAACTATATAATCTCTAACTGAAACATCAAATAATCTCTAATTGTAACCAAAATGTCATTTAACTGTAACAATATAATCTGTAATTGCAGCAAAAATAATCTCTGATTACAGCCTTAGATAGTCTCTAATTGTAACAATATAATCTGTAATTCAACAACATCAATATCTTATTACAGCCTTAAATAGTCTCTAATTGTAACAATATAATCTGTAATTCAACAACATCAATATCTTATTACAGCCTTAAATAGTCTCTAATTGTAACAATATAATCTGTAATTCAACAACATCAATCTCTTATTATAACCTTAAATAGTCTCTAATTGTAACAATATAATCCGTAATTCAACAACATCAATCTCTTATTACAGCCTTAAATAATCTCTAATTGTAACAATATAATCTGTAATTCAACAACATCACTCTCTTATTATAGCCTTAAATAGTCTCTAATTGTAACAATATAATCTGTAAATCAACATCAATCTCTTATTACAGCCTTAAATAGTCTCTAATTGTAACAATATAATCTGTAATTCAACAACATCAATCTCTTATTATAGCCTTAAATAGTCTCTAAGTGTAACAATATAATCTGTAATTCAACAACACCAATCTCTTATTACAGCCTTAAAAAGTCTCTAATTGTAACAATATAATCTGTAATTCAACAACATCAATCTCTGATTATAGCCTTCAATAGTCTCTAATTGTAACAATATAATCTGTAATTCAACAACATCAATCTCTTATTACAGCCTTAAATAGTCTCTAATTGTAGCAATATAATCTGTAATTCAACAACATCAATCTCTGATTATAGCCTTAAATAGTCTCTAATTGTAACAATATAATCTGTAATTCAACAACATCAATCTCTGATTATAGCCTTAAATAGTCTCTAATTGTAACAATATAATCTGTAATTCAACAACATATCAATCTCTGATTACAGCCTTAAATAGTCTCTAATTGTAACAATATAATCTGTAATTCAACAACATCAATATCTTATTACAGCCTTAGATAGTCTCTAATTGTAACAATATAATCTGTAATTCAACAACATCAATCTCTTATTACAGCCTTAGATAGTCTCTAATTGTAACAATATAATCTGTAATTCAACAACATCAATCTCTGATTATAGCCTTCAATAGTCTCTAATTGTAACAATATAATCTGTAATTCAACAACATCAATCTCTGATTATAGCCTTAAATATTCTCTTATTGTTACAAAATAATCTGTCATTGTAATGAAATAGTCCAATTGAAACAAAATAATCTCTAAGTGTAACTAAAGGAGACATGAGGAACGTTACAGGAACAATATGAAGAAATGTTTCGTTAACTCTTTATTGATATATATAAATCTTCTGACTCTATCAGCGGGGGCCGCGATACCTCAGGTGAAGATCCGAGGTGTGTGGTTCGACGTTCCCTACCCATGTCGGTTTGTGTTTCTCTGGAAGCTAAGAGAAATGCCGGTCTGTGCTGTCGTGGTTGTGTCTTTATGTAAGACACTTGACCTTAATTGATCTGGATGGCATGAGATGAGTCTCCCTTATGTTGTTAAGTGAGTTAGTCACAAACTACAACAAGGATACCCCGCCTCAAAATGATCCTTACTGATCACAGGGCGATGAACCCAGAAAACAAACATTTGATCAAGGCATTATCTTCTTTTCCATTATGATAAAGGTGGTCCCTTCCCTTCAAAATGGTTTGCGGTCTGGTTATATATAAAGTCAGTTGAGTTTTATCCACGTAGTAATTAAACAATGTCTGGTCTAAACTCGTTTATACAGAAGTCATTCTTCCACACGCAACTCTCTCCAGCACATCACAACATCACTACCACACAAAGCCATCGTTGCCAGTTGTTCGTCTGAGATACAGTTCTAAATTCTGCCCAGGGACAGATAAATCACATATCTCAAAATAAGGCCTGTATCATTTCGCGTCAGAATGAAGTACACCACCAATCTGTATGGATCACATGACTTAAAATATGGCGTATGAAGTGAGAGAAACAATGTGGAGAGACATTGAAGAGTGGCGCTATGATAAACATTGTTTATTTCATTTCCAGTACATAATCAAAATTACGGAAAATGATCGGTCAATTGAGCTCAAATCTTATAAAAATAACAACCGCCCAAGGCTTTCTTTTGTAATTGTTCGGGTATGCTTTGTAACATTCCGCCGCCATTACAAAATTTAGAGCCTGTATTTATTTTAAAATGGTTCCCTTAATTGACATTTACTTATCCTTTTACTGTATCTCTGGTCTGGCTCTAATGTTGAAGGAAATTATAACCTCTGAAAATACAGGTGGGAGGCCTGGTAATCGCCCACCTTTGAAGGAAAGATTTGAAGGAAAGATTTGAAGGAAACAGAGCCCTGGTCATATATTGGCCCATTCTCTATTCACCGTCCCACCAAACTACCGATATTATTGTATTATTAAGATAGGGATATAAAGCCCCATTTAAATAAGTATAACCAATATGTTAACAAGCTATGGTTTTAGAGCTATTCCGAAATTAACACTTCAAGACTTGACAGTTAAATGTATCCATGACGACCAGTCTGATCCTAAACATAGTGGGTAGAGACATGTCATCAGTAGTAATAGACAAATAAGGAAGCTAGATTCATGGTGAAAGCATAACGACATCATATTACTATGAATTCATATTGTCTTGGTATGTTGCTGACGAGGTTTTTATTTCGTACGGAAGGTCACATTATGTAGATTTCATCGTTAAGTTATCGTCGAGTCTATGATGTATAATTACCTCTATATTGATTTTAGAATACAATATATAAAGGGAAAGGTATGTACAACAGACAGAATACCTTATTAACTTAAAACAAAGTATTTCAATTATCTTCACGTCGACAAAGTAAGGACAATTGGTACATCTACATGTTACAATATTCACGAGCGTGCTTCATCCTAAGAGTAACCCATTGTATTAGATGTATATATTGATTGCGGCTGACAGGTATATCTACACAGTAGTACACTACTGTACTCTTTGACCGAACTTCATTTTTCATTAATGAGACTTATGTATGCATTACCATGGTACAGTATCCTCATTATAAAGACCTAACCCCTCATGCATATATTCGCGGTTCATAACTTCAGGATCTACCAATGGTGCCAACGGTATCGTTATTGTCTAATTCTACCTGCAAGAACTGAACGTTTGTGGTGGTTTTGGTAACTCTACCGTATCTTTGTATATTATATCCAACGAACAGTAGGAATATTCAAGGATGAAGAGATATATTTGATAAATATTTATGAAAATTACAATTTCTCAGATAGGTATATGTTGAACTTGTTCAAAACTCCTTTTAGTTTTTTTGTCCAATTTTAATATACTGTAAACGTGGAAATTTACGCGAGGGGAAAATTTACGCTAATTACACAGTCCTATTAATCGCAAAAATTTCCCCAACACTTATTATTTTGATATCAATTTACATAATCTTGAACTACAAACGAAGGTAGATCGATGGCGAAAATGACCCCAACGCGTATAACTAACATACCTAAATCGCGAAAATAACCCCCCGCGATAATAACCACGTTTACAGTACCAGACCATCGAACAATCCCAATCTTGATCAGGACAAAACACATAGTATACAAAGACATTCACTGCCACTATCATTTTATTGTAATGAGTTGATATATAACATCATATTAATCATTCTGTCTAGTTAGTAGCAGACAATATTAACGATATCAACAGTTTACGTTTAAAAAAAAAATAACACAGTGAATATGGAAGGTTCGTTACACCTAACAACCTTAAACATTTACCGCTTTTAGCTAGAATAGATACTTTATTTAAAAATAAGTATCTCAGGTTAACATTGACAGGTGATATCTGTTATCATGATAGATACCTACGACACCGTGAAAAGTCGGTTAAGAAGACAACTATTTCAGTCTTAGATTCGCGTATCTGTGATTTACTATCGGTACCTGTATATTTTAATAATCCTGGTACATGATATCGGTCATTGTGTGCATGGCAAAAAATATTAAATATAATATTAAATATATTTATGTTATGTATGCAGAACGCGGATTTTATACAACGCATATTTAACGTTTATAACACAACTTTTAATATTTAATGTAATTTTCTTGTAATACTGACTGAATTATGAATGTTGTATTCACTCATTCACCGCAAGTGTGATTGTACTAATTGAAAAAAAACAAAAACAAAAAAAAGTTAGTGGTTAAATTAGTTTTACATTTGACCGATACATTTATATAATTCTTTGAATCAATGTCAGACAGATTCTGCAAAGATATACTGTAGGTATTTAGAGGAATTTAGCGCGAACGATAGATTTAGCTATACTATGTAGAATTTAAACTGCTAGGAAAGTGCATACACACACATATATATTACAAAATACTGTTACTGGTACATGTACCACCGTGGCCAATTTTGTGAACTTTCAATTTACTGTGAATACTATCTTCACGACAAATTTGAGCATGGGATCAATACTATCTGATTAAATGACATTGATTGTGGATAAACCACCGTTTTAGTACTGCTGCTCTGGGCACATATATGATCTGGATTTTCCAAGAGCCTGGGACAGATATACCAATTGAACCACTTAGCCGAGCCTCTTAGTTTGATCAGTAGACAAGGAGAGATTTGTTTAGAAAGAGTCATCTCTATCTTGTCACATGAGAAGTTAAGGTGTCATTGTCGAAATGAGCTACATCATGGAGTCATAAAACCCGGAATATAAGGAATGATGATTGCGTAATAAAATAGGAAAAACTCGAATAGTGAGGAACAGGCCTGAAGTAGTATAACTGGTTGTTTGTTTGTTGGTTGGTTTTATCGCCCGAGAACAACTAAAGTTATTTTGAAGGCGGGGTCTCCTTGAAGTGGTTGGTAACTGCCTCACTGAACAACATAAGGGAGGCCCGTCGCATGCCATCCAGAGCTATTAGGGTAAAAGCGTCTTGCCCAAAGACACAACAACAATCTGTCTGTTTCCCTGCTATCCGAGAAACACAAACCAACACGGGTAGGGAGCGTTGAACCACACCCACGGCCCCTCCATATAACCGAGTTTAAAAAAGATAACACTATTCCGCTATTCCAGCATTAGTGTTTGTAGTACATTGTACTATCAGTATAATGATAGCAAAATCTCGTCGGTAGTACGTGAACATTGATTATGGATAAGACATCCTAATGGTTTATTTTAATTTTTTTTTTTTCAAATCGAGAAAATATCAATGATATTATTTACTGGCAAAAGTCGCTTATCTTGTTTGGAGTTGCTTGTACCTTATTGAAAAAAATATGCATCCGTCTTTGAGAGGTCTTCTTGTTTGCCAATACTTAACAAATACTACAATTAGAGACGATGACAACTTTAATATATAGTTATGAACCGGAACCTTCGGAATCAAACTCAGAATTACAAAACAGATTAGCTCCACATATGTTTGGAACGAGTGAACGCCCCTTACCTGTAACTGTTGAAGAACACATACTACTAACTTGTCACGTGCTTTTTAGCGAGACATATAGAAAGATAATGTCTTACAGGATATATAGAATTGACAGTCGTGCGCGCATTGCCAGAAGTACACCACAGACGAATATTTAAAAATGCATATGGTCTAGGTTTGTTTGTTTATTTGTTTGTTTGTTTATGTGTTTGTTTGCTGGATGTATCGCCCAGTGAACAGATTAATAAAGGTTATGCGAAGTTAATGGCTATCTAGCCATTTAATTTCAAGGTTTGGGACACTGACAAACCTTTGTTACACACTCACTTTCGTTCACACACATTTTCATAAACCACGTATGGTGGAAAACTAGCCTCATTTGTTTTTAAATTCACTCTTTACTTCACTCGTATGTAATGAATTACAGAGCCCACAGTAACATTCGTCGATAAATTAATCCTGAACATGAAGCGTTAGGAGGCTGTCGTATTTGGTATGGCGAGCATATGTCTTCATTATAAGGAAATTACAAAGTTTTTAAAAATCGGACTTTACAAAAAAATTATTTTGTGATAAATTAGCACCGAAAATATTTTCTGTAAATTCGTTATGCATTGCAAACATATCTTTAGTGTTGTGAGATGGACGCGGTATTTCTCAGAAACAAATACCCTATCTTCCAATTCCCATGTTGACATGACCAGATATATCGGTTTTTAGATAATTTTTCGGACCATAATGATATTTAGAACAAATTTTAAATGCACTGAATTGATGCGTTAAACAAGTTAAAAAGATCGATTTCTGTTTGTGCTCAAGCTACTATACTAAGCAGATGGGCATGATATTTTCTTTTTGCATGACAAAAGATTTTTCTCGCATGTCACTTAAACGTTAAATAACGTTATAGGAATTATCAGTTTTATCAATAAAACTCGCTTCCTAGCAAATCATATTATTTGTTTTGTTTCCATGGTTATTACATTAACCATCATGAGTTTCCCTCACCAAAACATTACTTCGAGGTATGTACAGCTTAACGTGCTCTCGGATAGTAAAGATGAACTATCATTTCTAACAAAATCTGTATTCAAATCCTGTCCCGGTTCCGACATCTTCCGTTTAACCGTACGTTCCATATGTATATCACAATGATATGTACACCCAATTAGTCATGGTGTCATATTATGTCATAGTAACTATACACTTGTTATACCAGCTTGTTGAGATCGTCAGTGACTTGTCCTAAACATTGCGACATGGACCGTCTGTCTTTACCACTAAACAGTCAACATTTCAGACTCTCTGCCATCTTACCAAGACCGCACACAAGATTCACATACAGCTTTAAACAATGGCAGTGATAATGGCCAAATATATGGTCCATGATGTTTGAGATATCCTTGGCGTGCTATGCGGCAATGAAATATACACCGTATGAGGTTATTTAGATATCGAGGATAATAGGAAACATCAATAGGTAAATTTATTTTGATGTATTGTAGATTATATCGTGAGAAAGTTTTGCATATTATCAACCCATGGTTTTAGTATCATAAAATGTTATATTAGCCATTTGTAGAAGTCGTTGATCAAAACTGTCGCGTCGGGCAAACATATCGCTGAAACACAATAGAAAATATTCTTAGTATTACTCTTATTTGGAATTAGAGAAACACGAAATTGGTAGATTGTTTGTATGATTCACAAATATCTAAACAGGATTAATGTTTTATCGACGATTGGTTATGGTCGGCTAGAACTGATATCACTGTTTATGTATCAACTGATCACGTTGAATCGCCTTCACCAATTCGTCATGTGTAACGTCTACAGAGTTCACCAAGTAATATCATAAATGTTACGTTATCAAAAACCAGTTCATAGCGGACGTGATAATTTTCGGAAGGATATACCATGCTTTGTGCAGCACTATGAGTATCTGGTCAAATTGCAAGGCATGTCTTATATTATAGATGTACGAACTCTTAATGAATCAAGGAGAAATTCTACAACACATTGAAAATACAAAAAATCAGTAAACTCTCAGGAGGTTCTGAAATAGTTTAGGAGTGAATATGAATGTAAAGAATTCTCTCTCTGTCGATATCTGTTATCAATCAAGGGACATATGGTGATAGGTATGAACAAAAATGACAGTTTCATACAAAAATGTTTTCTGTTTGATAATGTTATATAATGTGTATCTAAAAAACGTATGAAAATTTATTTTACCTCCATACCAGGCGAGGAATGCGATTTTTGAATGTTGGAAATTGATAGGTAAATATTATCTGTGAATTAATAATGAGTTGGCAGGGCAATAGATTGTCAGTATCGCCTTGATTACGATTATGACAATGAAATCAAAACAATAAAGAATATTATTTTCGATAATAATTTTAAGAAATATATTTTACTCGAGGGTCTTTTCCCAGAAAACTATTAATTTCAGCGTTAAGGAAACATAAGTTGTCTCCCTTCATGTGAATTGAATTGAATATCTTTATTTTCTCTAAAATGTGAAGATCAATTCAACAAATATTGAAAATATGAAAGACGAGAACGTACGTACATTTATTAAATAGACATCATTGTCTTGTAATATATGTATTAGATCAATATCTGAACTCAGTACATGGACTGAAATTCGACGAAGTCAAGCGAGCTAATGATCATTCAACACAGTTTGTCATAAACCACTACAGGCGGGACACCCAATGCACAAGGGTTCATTTCATAATAAAAATGTCTTTGCGGACTCCATCATCAACAGCTTCCTATTACTGATATCAAGCGTATCATTATCTACTCCAAGAAGAAAAGTTTTTCTCCATCGGTCAAAATAATGACCCTCTGAAAAGGCAGAAGTACATTCACAATTGAAGTTTAATACGACAGTCAATTAATAAATGTCTAACCATGTTATCGACTTTTTGTTAACAAAAGCCACTTTTTTGTATAAATTAAGCTTGTTAAGGGTAGACTTCCAAGTTTGACGAGGAATCCAAATAATTCTCGACACATGCTGCTTGTATTAAGGCACAAGAACCACAGTTTGTGCGGAACGATTCGTGGGCAAATGTTTAAAAATCGCCTTAGTTCTGACCGCCTTTCCAGACGTCTCTAAAATCGCTTTATTCACTGTATATTTCCAAGCGGTTTTTGTAAAGAAGCATCTTGATCTTATGAAGCTTTCGAGAAAGTCTTCAAGACCATTATTTTAGATTGTCATAGTGATAATTAATGTCCGAAAAATGTCTGTACATTTTGATAAACCGAATATGAGAAATATTCCTATTTAAAAAAAAAAAGTTTGTGTATTTTTTCTGGTTGGGTCAGGCGCAGTCTTCCAACGAACAATAATCTATACTTATCAATGTAGTATGGGAGTTGACAAATCCCGAGAGTTTCGATGGTACTATCCGGAAGTAAATTTCTAGCGAGCCCATGCAGGAAATTAATTTATTTAACTCGAGAGCCGCTTTCCTGAAAACCATGACTTTCATCGTTACGCAAACATGAGTTGTCTCCCTTCACATGAACGTAACTTTTCTTTTTCATATGTTCTTGGCTCTAGCACTAGTACTATTTAAAGATAAACTATAGCACTGTATTTAATTACATATGACATTTTAATCTGTATAAGTGGAATTCCAATAAAGACAAGTGTTGATACGTTATTCTTTCAATTTATCAAGAAAACTTTTCTTCTTTTTTAATTTTTTTTTTGTCACAATGAACTAAATCTTTTATTATCTCCTTTTGGCAGAAGTGGACGCTATACCACATCGATATAACATGCTATCTATATGTCCTAATTGGAATAAAATAATAAGCACAAGTCATTTCAAGATATGAAGCTTCCTTTCAACATTTAAGTCTAATACTGACTATCATATCACGTTACGATAAGAATGATATATAATGAGTGTAATAGTTTCTATTATGTTATTTATACTTGTATTATAAGATGAATGCATTTTTCGCAATCCTATCAATACAAAGTAAGATTTAATTGAAATTTTTTTGAGTTATGTTTTACCTGGCTGTTAGCTAAAATTAGACAGAAATGGAAATGATGACTACAGGTGAGAAAATATATGAAAATTATGTGAAAATATGTGAAAATTATGTGAAAATATGTGAAATAAACTTGTTTACTAAGGTGAAAATTATGATATATTTGGTTTGACATAAATAGGATCAAACTATAGATAAAAATAATTTTGATCAATTTTGATATTCAATACAAACTTCTATGATAGCCCAAATATAGCTGATCTACAAAAGGTACTTATGTCTAACAAAAACACCATAAGCAAACCAGGAATGTTTATTGAAGTAACATAATCATATGATCAATTTTATATATGTTTTTCAAATGTTTGACAATTATTGTAAAATGGTAAAAGCTTATTGATGTGTTTCCATTTTGTAACACCACACCAGGACGTCTTGACAAAAGGGGAGATCTTCCTGGTACGTCATAATGCTTTAGAATCTGTTGTGATTGTGTTGGAATATTGCAATATTTAATATTAAAAAGGTATTTAAAATAGTCTTTGGTGATTCTAAAAATAGACCAGGAACATGGTTCTTTTTAATCTCTCATAGATCAGGAAGTTAGATCAACCATTTATTGATTTATTGTACAAAATTAGATGAGAATCAGGTAACAACACGTGCTATAGCTCTATATTGCTGTATTGGTTTTGCATATTTCTACGTGCCTAGTTAGCTCGCAAATGTAAGTGTTCTGTTACATTTAAATCTCTATCTTTATTGATATAAACACCAGTTGAAGGATCGATATCATAATTTAAATTCATGAAAACGTAGTTGATAATTTCATATAGATCTCTAAAGCGGTAGCATAGGGTAAGGTGCTAACACGGTTGTGAACATTTTTATTTTTTGTTCTCATTTTGTGGTTGTTTTCGAGTTAGAATTGCATTTTCCTTAATAAACCAGTTTTCTCTGGGATTTTGTTTTATTATTATTCTCAAAAAGAAGTTGAGCTCGATATACATATGTAGATAGCATTTGAGGCCACTAAACAGATGCATTCGTTAAGTATATAAAATATCCAAAACAGTTCTTTTCACTTTCTCAAAGCAAATGTGACTTTTCATCAGTTTTATAAACATTGTCTTACTCAAGGTAATTCTTAAAAAGAAATTGCCATATAAATCAACATGGATTAAACGACCAAATGTCAGTTACAGAAAATTTCTTTAAATTCTGTAATGGTTGCCTACTAAGTAATCAAAGTGTTAATCTGGGGAACATTCCTTCAGCCAAGGAACGTTTGTTAAGCTGACACATGATTTTTTGGCAGAGGTGAGACACTTCTTGTAGCTGTCTGAAGATAATAAACATAAAACATCAAGATTTTGCAAAGACTGTTATATCTCGGTTATCTGAATATAGGAGTAACATTACTGTATCGTCACTTAGTCATTGTAGTAGGTATGCGTTATAGTCTTTACATGCTGTTGTTTTATAAACTCAGGAAAATAGCTTCGGAGAGATCCTCAGTTATCGAATGACGATTTTCACATAAACGGCAATGAACGTTGGAAAATAAAACTGTTTAAATCACGCAGATCAGTTTTCTCCTCTTAGCTGCCAAAAAGCGTTACGTTTATATATAGATAAAACTGACGACGTGGTTGTCTCCATTATGAGAAATTCCTATCTAACTGCGTGCCATTATTTCTTTGTCTGGCTTTATAAATGACTGCAGATAACAGGTATCCAATCAGTATTATATGATACGTGTTAGTCAAAACAAGCGTATATCTGGAGGTATTTAAGACACGAATTGTTATAGCATTATTGGCAAATATTTCTTAATAACAGTACATGTTTAAAACAATGGTACAAAGAACAAACGTTTGTATATATATATATATATATAGATGTATTGTCGTATTGACAGTAATTGTTTCTTAGTTGATGAAGTGTGAAATAGACCTGGTACTGATATGTAAGCTTAGTATAAGTTTATCGTTACTTATAATCAAACATAATTTTAATGATGATCTTATTTAGCACGGTTTAAGGGTAATTCCGGCAAATTCTGTTTCATTGCCGTTTACCACTCCAAGTGTAAAGCTTTAAGAGACTGGGAGTCGTCCTTTTATCTAAATTATCTGGGTTGAGGCTCTCTTCGGCGGCGAAGACTTTTTCAAGGAAGGAGTAGTGTAAAAGTTGGGAGACCCAACCCGGGTTGGATATTTTACTTTACTTCTTCCTAATGCGACATGTATATACTTTTTAGCTATGTTCTTTGTACTTATAACCCTTGTAACAAAGTTATAGCTAATTGCGCTTTATTTCACTCTTCCGTCATAAACACAAACTAAAAATGTACTATCATTTCTTTCCTTACTGTTCTTTCTGCCTGTTCTTTGTTTTCTTAGTCTAGGTGTCTCATTGACACCCGTCCTCATATGATCCTGGCAGTTACAAAGACGTTAAAACTCTTAAAACAAAACAATTTGTACTATACATTTTGCACGATGATCTAATAAAAATAATAAGTAAATGATAGAGGCAAAATAGTATAGTATTATGTGAATAGGTATTTGTACATTGAATAAAACAAATATGACAAACGTATTAATGAAATATAAATGTACAGTACGAGGAGGGTGATTTGGTACTCAAACGCTCACAGAGCGTTGGCCCGCGCAGCCCTCCGCTCAGAATTTGCGCGGGTTTGCAGCGGGATTGCCGCGGGATTTGAGCGGGCTTCGAGCGGGCTTGAGCGGGTTCGCAGCGGGCTTGAGCGGTTTTGTAGCGGGCTTGAGCGGGCGGACTTGTAGCGGACCCGCTCGCCAGGCGGGCTTGTAGCGGGCCCGCTCGAGCGGACTTGTAGCGGACCCGCTCGAGCGGAATTGTAGCGGACCCGCTCGAGCGGAATTGAATAGGACCCGCTCAATCAGTAATGACGGTAGACTTTCAACAGCCTGGTGTCGATTAATTATACTTTAATTACCATGTATATGTTTTCAGTTGTATCGTCCATCGTAAGTATTTATTGGATGATGTACCTCAACTATGATATATAAATTCATACGTGTAATGTATTGCTCATGAAATCTATGTTATAAGTTTAATAATATCTGCAATGTTGTACAATATGACAGTGCACTTGATGTCAGACCATTTTGATAAAACTATTTATAGGGAAATATTGTAGTTATTAAAGTTCAAATAGACTATTTTCATGCATATGCAAGATCACTCACGAGTTATAAATCCAGTAATATTGGATATAGTCGTCATTTAGTGTTAGGAGCTGAGTCAATACATTGTAAATGTATCCTGTGACTGCTAACTGGTGACCGCCTTCTTTGCGAAAACAAAAGGTAATTATTCCGGATAATGGTGGACAATGAACCAAGTGTCCGCAGTAGCATTATTTCATTCTTACGGAATGGGGACGGGTCAAAAGGCGGTTTTGTCATCATTTCTAGAGTACTTCGGACGGTCGGATCTTGGTCAGAATTTGTGTGCACCTCGAGTGGGATATGGGGAACACGGAAATGTGCTCAATCCGGTAACCATTTTAATAGTGGACAATAAGCCACGTGTCCACGGCAGCATTATTACAATTCTGATTTAGCTGACCTTTGTATAGATGGCGTTTTGTGCATGACCTCGGAGAGGCCACATAAGGGGCTCGTTATTTTGATCTCGACTTATTTTTACGTAGAAATTTGAAGTATTTAGCTAGCAACATGTCCGTTTGAAAAAATTATCTTTGAATTTCTGTAGTAAGTTTCATAAACTTTACAATTATTTGAACATTTCGTAGTTTTAAATCCACGGCCTAAAGATATTGTGTTTTTATTACTATCATTATTTTTGTGTCCATCGGGGACATCTCTTGCATGGCTAATATCACGGACGTACACTTACATGTATATTACCGGTAGATATCGAAATCAGTGCTAATAGTTTCCCAACTATAGTAGCTAATCATTTAATTACTTTCTTATCAGAAAAAAAAATTGTCACAAGTGCATTGCTCTACTCGAGCTGACTTGAATTATATTTTTTGTAATCGTATGATGTTGATGAGATGTTTACTCGCAAGACTAATAAAGAATTGAAAAAATTGTTACCATTTTAGCAGCCTGGTACAAAATTATTTTGTGAGATATCGAACACTTTTGTAAAGGATAATCGATTGCCTTCCCGATCTCTTTTTGCCAGCAAAGAAATACATGTAGTACGGTCTTTGATTACAAGACCGAGCATAATAGTATATACGTATGTATGTATATCTTATGTTGTATATATACTATTAAATGGAAATTGTCAAATAAAATACAGTTTAAACTATATCGACCACAGAATGATTGTGTGTGTAGTCCAATATTCTTTCTTTATTGTGAGAAAAACAATACATTTGTGTCATCTGTCATGTGTATGTGATAAAAACGTCAACAAAAACACATTTTAAACAAATTTTAATCAATTATAACGACAACATGGGAATATTTCCTGTCCTTTTTATTTCGGAAGTAAAAAAAAAAATACGTACTGACTATGCGAAAGTCACCATTATTATCAAGACCTAACACCCAAACAATGTGAAGTATTTCCTCCTTCACCGAGCTATTGACCAGTCCATTTTATGTCCGATGAAGCCTGAGATTAGATTAACTCTAATTGTATTAGATACACAGTGTACGTACATGTAATTGAAATTTTCCATTGAAACTGGTAGGTAACAAAGAGTTTCAGGAGAAGATATGAACCTTGTCTTCAGAGAATGTAGGAGATGAGTATCATTATCTGTTTTCCTGTAAAAACGCAATCATTGAAAATTTGCAAAGAAATTACATATTCTAAATTATTACCGCTCAAATCCAAATAAAACTAAACTAAAGGTCTGTTTAAGGTCATAATTATAAACGGAAGTTCTAAATGGTTTGTCTTTTTTTTTCTAAAAAAAATCTCTTCTTTGATTACGTGTATGTAATATAATCCTATGAATATTATGTTTTTGTAACTGGATTGTTTATTCATATATATGTACGTGTGATACAATGTTAATGTTCCTCATGTAACACATTTCCATGTGTTATAGTATCCAAATAAAACTGTGTGTATGGAGACCACGTGGTTAAAATCGCGTCATTTACAAATCATGATTGGAGTTAATCAATGTGATATAGATAAATCCTCTATACACAGGACAAATACCGGTCGTGTACAGTGTAGTTACCGTTATAGAAATGTTTTCACCTGCTGTTAACATCTGCCAATCACAGATTTTGATTACAATAGCGAGTATACCTGTATCGCAGTGACCCCATCGGACCCCTACAGCTTTTTTTTTACCTGCGGGCGGAATGTTGTTACATAAGGATTTAGCCTATGCTCCATGTTTACTAGTCTACCTGTATCTCACCTCTTACATTTAGGTCTTTTAGAATAAGGCACCTGCCGTTTTCCTTTTGAGGCCGTAATAGCGGAAGTAAAACCCGTTAAATCCGTATGCGATGATAATTGTATTAATCATTCTCAAATCATATATATATTTCAGATTTAAATTAGGTACGTAATTTGTATTGTTGAAAGTTATACATTTATAATATGTACATTGTACGTATTGGTTTAATGGTTGCAACATATCAAGATATACACGTGCATTGAAATAAGAGCAATTACTTTCACTATATCTTATATATAACCCCCCCCCCCCCCCCACCCCCCACCCCCCATCCTCTCTCTCTACCGCTAAACCAATTTGTAAACATGTTAAAAAATAATATTATATTAAAATATTATATTATGCCATCTTGCTGTATTTTTTTCATGTATACTTGTGTCGGGAAAGGTGGTTTTTGCCCAATCTCTTATATACATATAAGTTACAATAAAAATATGTTTAAATAAAAAATCAGGGTAACTATTTATGTCAGGTTTCGTAAGAAAACACTCAGTATCCATATTTTTAATTTCAACACATCTTATTGACGAGATGTTAGTCAATAGGATTGGACATCAGACATAGCCTATATAAATCAATATCGTGATACACTTATTTATTGATCTTCATATTACTTTAATAAGGACGAACTTGGATATTTTACCCAACCATGCATATACAATTTACATATATATACACAAAATACTAATCATAATAACAACATTATCCGTAATAAATCATGTACATGTATTTGTTTCAACAAGCACATACAAATGTACATGTACATGTATAATGTATATATGAGACATACGCTATGGGTCCGGTTGTTCAAAACAAATGTGTTTTCATTTTATGAAAAATGTCAAGACTGGTTACCTATCAAACGGGTGATATACAGATTAATAAGTTTACAATACAGTACATTTTACCGTCTCAGCTTATGTAAATGATAAGGATGACCACAGCTCATTTCAAATATTTCATTCAGAGAATTACATAAATATTATATATATATATATGAATGGATTGAACAACAAACTAAGCCTACATGTATCAGTGTATACTGCCCATCGCCAGCCGTCGAAAAACTGTCTCGGTACCCTGTACATTGCGCGTGCATTGTGCATACTACACGTTTACCGAGCATTGAATACATTTGTAGGTAACTCAGACGGGCATGGCTACATAACGGCTGGCGATCGTACAATTCGACCACATTTCAAATCCTGCCTATATCAAAGAAAATGTTTCACTGACAGAACTAATTGCCTTCTTTATTTTAATATATCATACATAACTACGATACTTTAAGTGGATATACCACGCACAAATGTATATATAAGATAAATGATTGTTCGCGCACAGCGCTAGCGAGAGCTTAACTAGAGTACATGTGAAATATCACGTGACTTATTGCGAATCTACATCACCTTATACCAAAATAGATATAAACATATATATTGCACTCATATTTTGCTCAGTTGTCATCGCTGTGAGCTTCGCAACTTGTAGATATGTACATATGTATGCAAAATAGATAAATGTTGGTGGTTTGATCTCTTAATCTTCCGTATGCTGCATAAACTGATGGTTTTGTTTTCTATTATTCATGTAGTTAGTATAATTGACATCCAAACTTAAATATTTCATCAACTACGTCTTCCCCCATGTTATTGACACCAGCGAATATCAAATCTGAGAACTACTTTTTATTTGAAAATGGTCACCTTTAGGTCGAAACAGGCCAAATTGCGTCATGTTCCTCTTTCATACGATCCAGCTAACATGTACATGTACTGTATGTACACCAAAAAGACAAAACAACTTAGAAATATATCAGAATACTCAATCTAATTAAAATCAGATGCACATTTGCATTTTGCACTACGCTACTCTCCGTATGAACATTTTTAGATACAAGATGTTGTTTAAAAAATAACTTTGTGTTTAACCTTTTTCTATGATTATACTTTAAGATCCATAAAATGTATTTTTGTTAAACTAAACTTCATTACTTACGCTACCAAATTACTCTTGATTTGATACTTACACAAGCAGAGAACAACTCAAGCAAGTGAATACGAAACATATTTTGTAAACGTTACATTACATTCTGCGAACGTTTCTGATGAAATAAATATGAGTTCCTTCTTATTCATCGTTATATTTAAAAAAAAGAAAAGATTGCAGGATTTCTTGTGTCCATGTTACGGGAGCGGGATCGCTGGCTGAGCGGGTTTGCTGGCCCGCCGGAGCGGGATCGCTGGCTGAGCGGGTTTGCTGGCCCGCCGGAGCGGGATCGCTGGCTGAGCGGGGTTGCTGCCTTGTCAGAGCGGAATCGCTGCGTGAGCGGGATCGCAGCGACATCGCTTGCGCGGGATTACGGCGGGATTGCAGCGGGGTTTTAATCCCCATCGCTCGACGGGCGCAAACGCGCTGTGAGCGTTTGAGTACCAAATCACCCTCCTCGTACTGTACATGTAATGCTGTTCTTCTGGAAAACATTTTAGTAATTCAATGTGTTTTAAATTAAGATCATTGATCTTGAACACTTTAGAACAAATCAAGGGCATCAATCACATATCTAATTATTAAGTTAATTCTGATAATTATCTGTCTGTTCAAAAATACAACGAGTGTTGCATCGTATGTTTAAATAGTTGAAAATTGTTGACGACAAAATGTTCTCTAGCGAAGGCAAAGGAATTTCAACTATTCTGTCAATGTCATTAGACAGTCTGTGGTAATCTTTAATGTACGTATAACAACAGTCAGTAGATAATTGTGTTTCTGTATACAATATGAATAATATAAATAATTAACATGACAATACCACCATAAACCTTACCAGAAAAAATGTGATTTTGAAGGAAAGTTAATTGCATCTGCACGTGCCTGTTATGACGTCAAAATTGTTATCATAAATATACATGTAGCAAAAGTATTGCATGAAATGACTGTCTTATCTGAACGATAAACATATCAGTAGTTTTATAAGTAACTTATATCTGTTCGAATCAAACCGGCATATTAAGTATTGCTAAAACAATACATGTCAACTACCGGCCCCCGCTAGAATATTACACACTAGTAAACATTGTTGAAGATGTTGCCAATCGATGTTTGATTGAGAAAATCAAAAGTATTTTTGAGAACCCCCCCCCCCCCCCCCCCCCATACACACACGCACACACCATCTCACTTACTCACACACACCACCTCACCACCTCCCCCTCCCCCAATCCTGTAAGTAGTTATTAGTTAGTAAGTGTGTAGCTTATGAGAAAATAAACAAAATTTAATGAGTACAATATGACCCTAATTGTTAGGTTGACATAAAGAGAGATAGTTTCACAAATTACTTACTTATTATTAATTTTCTATAATTAGAAAACTAGTAATGAAGGAGTGTTTTGAATATAAAGTACATAGGCGGACATATTAGATTTCGTAGTGACGGATATACCAGAAATACCAGATATACCAGATACACCAGATATACCAGAAACGCTATTTTAAGAATAAGGATTAACAATAGACATAAAGTAACAAAGGCATTACATTCAAATTAAACTATCTAATAACATTAAGCTTATTAAACTTAAGCACATTGGTACTGACATTGGCAACCAATGTATATACACAGATATTTTTGACGTAACGATCTAAATATAGACACGGATATTCCATAATAAGATACACAAGGTGTGTTGTACTGTATATGAAAAGCTCATATTCACACCTGCACACGGCAATTTTAACAATCGTTTTAGATATACAAAACTATTTCTGTAATTCATTCGTCAAAAATATGTCACTTTTTGTTTTACGTTGTGAATTTTCAATTCCCAAATAAGGATGTATATCTATGAATAAATGTTGATAGTCAAAACATGACGATTGAAGTTGTCTGAATAGATATGGTAGTACATTTTTATTGTTGTGATTGTGTGGGAACAAATGGTGGTATTAGTACTGTAGATGTTTAAAAATATACTGATGTCTGGTGGTAATGTACTGTAAATGTTAAAAAAAAATATAGTGAAGTCCGGCGGCTATGTACTCTAGATGTTTAAACATATAGTGATGTCTGGTGGCCTTTTACTGTAGATGTTTAAACATATAGTGATTTCTGGTGGTAATGTACTGTAAATGTTAAAAAAGATATAGTGAAGTCTGGCGGCTATGTACTGTAGATGTTTGAAGATATAGTGATGTCTTGTGGTTATGTGCTGTAGATATTTTAACATCTATATAGTGATGTCTTGTGGTTATGTGCTGTAGATATTTTAACATCTATATAGTGATGTCTTGTGGTTATGTGCTGTATATGTTTTAACATCTATATAGTGATGTCTTGTGGTTATGTACTGTATATGTTTAAGAATATAGTGATGTCTGGTGGTTATGTACTGTAAATATTTAATCATATGGTGATGTCTGGTGGTTATGTACTGTAAATATTTAATCATATAGTGATGTCTGGTGGTTATGTACTGTAAATATTTAATCATATGGTGATGTATGGTGGTTATGTACTGTAAATATTTAATCATATGGTGATGTATGGTGGCTATATACTGTATATGTTTAAGAATATAGTGATGTCTGGTGGTTATGTACTGTAAATATTTAATCATATAGTGATGTCTGGTCATAATGTAGTGTAGCTGCTTAACATCACAATACAGATATATCGATGTAGTTAGGTAGGTAGGCAGGTAGGTAAGGTGTCCCGACACTTTATCACTAGCCCTCCGCCTCTAGGTTGCAAGTCTGCAACCCACGTGGATGAGTTGCCTTGTACTGACCGAAGGCCGGTGGTTTTTCTCCGAGGTTTCCAGCTTTCATCCACCTCTAAAACCTGACACGTCCTTATATGACCCTGGCTGTTGTTAGGACGTCAAACAAAATAAACCAACTGTTGGTTATAACAACGTGTTAAAGCGTCGCAGAGTTATATGTTCAATAAAGTTAAGTGGGGGTGAGTTCATCATGAGGTCATATTTATGCCATATTTTTGTATGTTGATGTGAGGAAAATATAATTCATAGCCACATGGTAAATGTCCAATCAGTAAGCTCTATAAATAACCTGTAAAAGTTTTGAAATTTGAACTTTATTTATGAGTATTAAAGGGATCAAAATGCCTTTGATAAGTCACATGGTATCGTAATATACATCAGACAGACTTTACGTGACAAGGAATTCATTGTCATAATTCATTGTCGTACTTTATTTCACAGGGACTTGATAATTTGTTAGAGTCTACATGTATATGGACCTTCCATGGTGTGTATAGCACAGTTTTGGGGGACTAGATTAAAATTCGGTAAAAATGACAACCCCGGTGTTCATATGTATTAGACCTCATGATATTAACCGTGCCACCATGGGTCGGATTTTTTCCAAATCGCGGAAATGGCTTGGTTTTTGGAGGAAACGGAGGTGCATGCGTCGGAACGAGAATATATTTTACGTGTATATTGGATGTTATTAAAAGAAAAAATATCCATATTTTCAAAGATAATGAGCATATTTCTCTACACTCAGCAGAAACATGGTTTGTTTTCATCGAGAAACGTAGGCGGTCTCGATTTTTTTGCCTCAGACAGCTTTCCTCCCTTTTCGTTTATATGAACAACGGGGGTGTCATTTTTACCGAATTTTAATTTAGCCCCACAAGACGTCTGAAAATATGCTATACACATCAGGGAATGTCCAAATACTGTAACAAATTCTCAAGTCCCTGTGCTTTATTACAGTGTATTTGCATGGTTTGAATACTTAGACAACAATAGTTATAAAGTTATTTACTGAATTTTATGACAATACCCTTTAAATGTGAAGTATTTATAGCGTGGTATGGTCATGTAGAGTACCGTATGAGATAAGATTTATTAGTTTCTAAATTTAGCTCTTCACAGATTAACATTTAGACGTAATTAAGTCATTTATAAGTCGTAACTCTTCAGAAAATAACTAGTGACTGCGCTGTGCCGGAACTAATATGAAAACAATTTTCTGTCTCAATACAGACAGTTTGTATCAATATTGCAACATTTAAAACGGTTAATGCTTTCTGAGTACTATAAAATACACCATACAAACAACACAACACGATAGAGAAATTTACCAAGTGATACAAGTGCAAATGTCTTTTATTGTTCAAGGATTTGCACTTTACACTGAAGGTCATAAGAAGAAAATCATCATTTGGACTTGGAATGACACATTTATAGTTACATCGCGATATACTTACCTGGAAACGACCTGCTGAATTCCGGGGTCTGATTCCATGCTCTTTGCTTAGAAGGCGTGCAATCAAAGTAAATAATTCGGGTTCTGTTATTCCCTAGCTTCATTTTCCTGACTAATCCCTCATTAGACCGTATATCGCGTTCAATCTGTGCATTATCAATATCTGTTGGTCCTTTCCAGGTGAGAGAAACTTTCTGGTCTGCTTCACGTTCATCTTAGAAGAAACTTACCGCCCTACTTCACGTTCAGCTTGAGAGAAACTTACTGGTCTGCTTCACGTTCAGCTGGAGAGAAACTTACTGATCTGCTTCACGTTCAGCTTGAGAGAAACTTACTGGTCTGCTTCACGTTCAGCTTGAGAGAAACTTACCGCTCTGCTTCACGTTCAGCTTGAGAGAAACTTACTGATCTGCTTCACGTTCAGCTTGAGAGAAACTTACTGATCTGGCTCACGTTCAGCTTGAGATAAACTTACCGCTCTGCTTCACGTTCAGCTTGAGAGAAACTTACTGCTCTGCTTCACGTTCAGCTTGAGAGAAACTTACTGCTCTGCTTCACGTTCAGCTTGAGAGAAACTTACTGTTCTGCTTCACGTTCAGCTTGAGAGAAACTTACCGCTCTGCTTCACGTTCAGCTTGAGAGAAACTTACTGCTCTGCTTCACGTTCAGCTTGAGAGAAACTTACTGCTCTGCTTCACGTTCAGCTTGAGAGAAACTTACTGATCTGCTTCACGTTCAGCTTGAGAGAAACTTACTGATCTGCTTCACGTTCAGCTTGAGAGAAACTTACCGCTCTGCTTCACGTTCAGCTTGAGAGAAACTTACTGGTCTGCTTCACGTTCAGCTTGAGAGAAACTTACTGCTCTGCTTCACGTTCAGCTTGAGAGAAACTTACTGGTCTGCTTCACGTTCAGCTTGAGAGAAACTTACCGCTCTGCTTCACGTTCAGCTTGAGAGAAACTTACCGCTCTGCTTCACGTTCAGCTTGAGAGAAACTTACTGATCTGCTTCACGTTCAGCTTGAGAGAAACTTACTGCTCTGCTTCACGTTCAGCTTGAGAGAAACTTACTGGTCTGCTTCACGTTCAGCTTAAGAGAAACTTACTGATCTGCTTCATGTTTAGCTTCAGTGAGCTGGAGGTTCATTCATTTCTTTTGGGGACATTACTTCCTTAAAACAGCTATTGTCTAACGGAGATGCACGGTGTCAAGACATGTCAGGACAACTCAACGACGTCTTCATAGTGTCACCATACTGAAATGACACCACCGGATAAGTTTGCTAGCATGGCACATTATGGGATCATTTATTGGTAATAGGTTGACCCGTCCTTACTTGCAATCCTAAATTTATCGAAGTCAGGAATCAAAACTCGTAAATGGGAGGATGCTAAACATAAATGCAAAAGCTGGATATTATATTTTGTGTTGTTCGGAAAGAAGCTAGAGAATGTGTCTTAAACGGGAATGCTTCCGATTATACCCAAACAAGTACGTTTGGTCAGCGTCATAGTAATGCAACTGCAGTGAAAGTGTACATATGTATGTGAGGTCAATCCACGGTTTCTTCTGTCTGACTTTTGTTAGTAATATATTAACCGAATCTGGTTTTAAAAAGGTGTCAAACGTGACCGTTTGACCTTGACCAATGACCACCGGAATACGATCAGGTAGAGAGCCTGGTTGTACATGTTCGATAAAACAATATGATATACAACATTATATGAATTACACAAATATAAATACAGATACTTTAACAAAAACGTGATTCCTCTTCTTCCTTTCTAGGTACTATTTGTGCACACCATTGACCTTTGACCTGTATATCAAGGTCGCACAGAACTTTGTCATTGGAATGATAAAGGTATATACAGCAGCTTTCATGAGAATACGATATGAAATCATTAAGAACCTTTTAAAGTCACATACTCACGGACAACCTAAAAGTCTAGTTACACACATGTATTAATGGCAATCCAAGATGCTCATTCACGCTCTCCTAACATTAAAATGACCACTGACCTGGACGCTTGCCCGGGGGAGTCCTTGAGACACCAGTGTATAAAAATAACTCGCCGCATTTATATTTATAGCGAGATGTGTCACGGAGCCGAGAACGAGGCTATAATAACGTACACTGCACATAAACTACACACATGGCCATTGTTTACATACCAAGCATGCGTGAACTTTGCCTAATAATGCTTTCATTTAAGCATATAAACAGAATATTCGCGTTGTCTCAAGGTAACTGAACAAAATAATCAAACATAGTTTACATTTAAATACTTAATTTTAAAATGTAGCCATTTGCATACATCAAAACATCGATAGAATTTAAGATAGGTGAAGTTGACATTGTTCAAAAGCTAACCAGCAATCCAATAGACGTCCGGAAAATCGGAATTTCAGTCTATTCCTTTTTCTTCTCTCATTAAGTTCCAACGTTTCATTTCCTTTTCCGGCAGCCACAGTTATTATTTTTGGGAATTCCCCGTTTACTTTCATAAATACACATTTTCTTTCAGTTTCTGATTCACGATAATCTGTTAGGTAAGTATCAAGTTTGAAAACTGTAAAAAGCTCAAAATGTAAACATTGATATAGGTTTCTTCGTGAGTATGTGGCTTTAAGAAGTCATAGCCTGGACAAGACTCGCACTTGCTTGACCTTTGACCTTAAGGTTAAGGTTCAATTATTCAATGACAGTACAGTTCACTTTGCCGTCTGGGGATTAAGGTATACATCAATTTCCCTTAAGATGTCCTTGAAAGTTAAAACGTTATCGCCCGGACAAGTGTTAACGGTCAAGAATTAATGGAAAAATAAGAACGTGTACAGTTCGTATTGTTTTTATGCTGCAAGATTCATTATCATATTTTCAATGGTTTAGAAGATACGTCAAAGACATGAAACTGTTGTAAAAATTTGCAATTATTTGACATTGACATTTTTGTTAAGGTCACAGTAACCACACGGCTGTGCACTGCATATAGGCTTAAGTTGATGCATATATCGTCCAAGTATCAGCAATATATCTTCAACAATCCAGAAGCTATGGTTCGGACAAGAAATTATCAGTATTATTAGGAGAAGTTGAACCAGAAAAGAGGAACCACTACTAATACAATATGTCTCCCTTCATTCGAAAAGACATATGTACAATTTTGAAATAGAATTATGCAATATTTATAATGAAGTTACAAAAATATCATCAAAAGATACCACATAAACATAACTGTAACAATATAGAGAGAAACACTGCTTTCAGAAATATGGTTATACTTCCAAGAAAACGAAAGCGAAAGTAGACATTTTGCTCTACAGTACGTTATAGGAAATGAAGTCGTTTTGTCGATTATTGTAATGTATAATATACATGTTTATGTCGATATTTCCTATTATTGTCAAATTTATGTATCCATATATCATTATCCAGTATACCATGTTCGGACGTTCAGGAAAGTCACATGTTTTCGAAAAACAGCATAAGCAAATTCTGCGAAAAATAACGAAACTGAAAGTAAAACTTGCGGAGTTGTCAAATACATTCCGGTCGAGTAACATCAGAAATTCTGTCCAGGTATGTTAAAAGTTATAATCATATAAAACGTTTCTATATAAAATGTAAATTCTATATTCAATTTAAAATGATTACATACTGATATTATCTGAGTAACTTTAACATTTGTTTCGGTCAATAATAATAAATATCAGTTTGATTTGATGTGAGTCAATCAGAAAATATTTACATTGTTGATGTTTTACCTACATAGTATACCGGATATATAATATGTATTTATAGGCACTTACAAGTACTATTTTAATTATCTTATATATCTGAGAATTCCATTATCCGGTAGTCCCTATAATATATAATTTCGAATATCATGATATTTAGCGTTTATTACATGATACCATGGTATTATTTATTATTTAAGTTATAGTTTAAGCTTGAAGTCTTTTAAGTTCCACTGATAATTGAATATCCTATACAAATGTGACGCACCATATTAAAAAACCTTCGAAGGTAAGCATATACAGTTTAAACCAATCAATAGCACCAGGTCACCACTGGTCGGCATCCTCCATACTCTAGGGGTGAGTTTGCTTTCTGTCTTACGGGCGTTCATGTAACCCCTGGAGAATCGATGACCTGTTGAATACCGCTTTCGATTTACATTATATATATAATGTATGGATATTAGGCATTCATTCTACAGAGAATCAGTTCATATATTCACAATATTTATCATAGTATATTAGGATGATTTTGAAAGTTTCAAAACTGAAACCGCTTTAATAATCAATTAAAAAAACAACGTTGGGGTTTTCTGTAAAAAAAAACTGTGGGTGACGTCTTTTAAAAAATGAAACTTTGGGAGTTTCATTAACAAAATTATACGTAAGGTGGGAGGGGAGTTTTTTGATAATCAAATTTGTTGGGTTTTCTTTTTTCTTTAAAAATCAAATCTATGGGGTTTCTTTTTAGTAAACTAGCGTGTGAGTTTTCTTTTATAAAGAATAAAATATACGGGGTTTTCTTCAAAAATAAAAAATAAGGGATTCTTGTGTCCCACATTTGGCCGACATGTTTTATTTGCATACAAAGCTGGTTATATTGGGGAGCTTATCGGAACAGGTAACGGAAACTGGCTAAGTCATTCACTTTCACCTGTAGCTATATTGACGGTGTGTTACCTTACATGTTCGAATTGTTATTTTTCCTTCCTAGATCAATGGTAACACCCCCACTTACCCGACACACGTTGTTTAAATAACCTTGTCGATTCGATATCCAAGGACTTATTCCAATTATCACGTTTTCCGTTGATAGATGTCGATTGGTTTTGTTTGGTTACCTGGTAAGTATTGTTAAGTGTTCTACCAAGGGTAACAACTATCATTAAGCTCGTCTGGACGAAGTCTAGATGAATCATCGCTATTATTCTGAATTCGGTAACGTCCGTTTTTACAAAACAGTGTTGTGTTTGTCAATACCAATGATGATATAGTTTGTGTATTTGAAATGCGTGTCCTTGTGACAAGATCTTTACATTGGACTACATTTGTGGACTTATTGACTTTGGCCATGGCATTTGACCACTTTTAAGAATGACTTCGGCGAAAAAGGCCAAAAGTTAGGCAGTATCAAAGGAGATATTGATAAGAATAAACTTTGTAGAAGGAAGAGAAAAGATAAGAAGTTAAATAGGGGCAGCAGGTACAATTCTTATCTCATACATGAAGTGCAAGACAGACAGACTTGATTTCCTCATTCTCATGAGATTAAAAACAAATAGATATGGTGCAGTGCAGAAAATTACATAGGTGAGATATTTATGAAACCAATATTTAAAGATACGAATAAAGTTAATTGAACAGTTCAGTGTTGGGCTAGATCATATTTCAATTATCTTTTATAATATTGCATCAATTTTCAAGTATATTTTGGATATAAAGTTGACTACAGACCGCAATTAAAAATCAAAGTTTTCGAAAGATACGGGTTGATGAAGGCCATAGGAAAGTGTTATGGTCGACATCGTAAACTCGTTAAGAAATTATCTATTTCCCGATGTGATGTGAAACCAGACGTGTTCAATATTTTTGGTATGCCTATTAAGAATGAGAACTTGATGTGACCTAGATTTGTAGGACGGCTGTGGCTGTGACCTAGATTTGTATGACGGCTGTGGCTGTGACCTAGATTTGTAGAACGGATGTCGCCGTGACCTAGATTTGTATGACGACTGTCGCCGTGACCTAGATTTGTATGACGGCTGTGGCTGTGACCTAGATTTGTAGAACGGATGTCGCCGTGACCTAGATTTGTATGACGACTGTCGCCGTGACCTAGATTTGTATGGCGGGTGTCGTCGTGACCTTGATTTGTATGACGGCTGTCGCCGTGACCTAGATTTGTATGACGGCTGCCGCCGTGACCTAGATTTGTATGGAGGGTGTCGTCGTGACCTAGATTTGTATGACGGCTGTCGCCATGACCTAGATTTGTATGACGGGTGTCGTCGTGACCTAGATTTGTATGAAGGCTGCCGCCGTGACCAAGATTTGTATGGCGTGTGTCGCCGTGACCTAGATTTGTATGACGGTTGCCGCCGTGACCTAGATTTGTATTACGGCTGTCGCCGTGACCTAGATTTGTATGGCGGGTGTCGTCGTGACCTAGATTTGTATGGCGGGTGTCGTCGTAACCTAGATTTGTATGGCGGTTGCCGCCGTGACCTAGATTTGTATGGCGGGTGTCGCCGTGACGTCGATTTGCATGGTGGGTGTCGCCGTGACCTAGATCTGTATGGCGGGTGTCGACGTGACCTAGATTTGTATGACGGGTGTCACCGTGACCTAGATCTGTATGGCGGCTGTCATCGATGAAGTAGAAGACGCTTACTCTTCCGGGTTTCCTACAGATCCAATGTCCACATGTACCTCTACAAAGGTCTCCATGCAAATCTGTATCTTTATTCATATTTTGCTCTTTTACAGATTTTGAATAAGAATTATGCCGCTATTTCCTCTTGTTTTCGGGTAAGTACACGTTCATATCTATACATTATTCTACCTATCCTGCCCCATGGCAAACGTTTTATTAATTGGGATAAGAGAACCAGTTTCATACTGGGAAAATGACATCAATGCTTAAATATATAGTATATTATCATTATTTGTATACTAGATGCACAGAAAAGACATTTGAGCAAGTATGTGGGATATAATTGAGAAATTCAATAACAAATTTACATATTTTACGAGCAATTTAAAGACATATTCACAAATCGTAATACACATTACCGTAAAAGTCATATTCATATTCAAGTGACAAATCATAAAAAAATGTCATATGCATGTATAATGGAAACTAAGGCGTGTATTCTAACAGACGATAGATTAATAGTATCTTCAATAACTATCATGACAATCCTGAATTTGTATGATTCTGTACAAATGTCAATCGCCGTTGTTTTCCTTCAACAAACATGGTAACCACTTTTTCTTTGATCTACGGAGTAGTCGCGATACCCATGTAACAATACCAGAGAGGACATTCGTTCTCCGTCCATGGTTGATCTCAGGTATGTCTTTAACCGACGCGTGGTGCTGAAGGAACGTTCCATAGTCGCAGACGTAACGGTCTCTAGACACCTGAAGACGTCCGGATACAGTTTAGGTTGCAATTATTAGTAGAACGCTGGCCTGGCCTGTTACATGGATAAGCCTACATCGCTGATTAGCGTAGGGTTTTACAGGAAAGCATCCACTGGAATATTAATAGTTCATATGATATTATTAAAATATTTTGTTGTTGTTATTTTTTTAATAATTAAATAAAAAAATGTTATTTTGACAGACTAGGCTAGGTGCCTGCCCTAAATGCTGAGCGCTAAACAGGAGAAGAAAACACCTTGATTGTAGATAGTGGTTTGTCTCGGTCAGGGGACAGAACCCAATGTCTTCCTCACAGGCGAGACGTTCACAAACGGCAGAAGTGAGGCAGGGTCCAAGGAGACCTTTTTTTTTTTCTTTTTTTTTTGAAAAGGTTGTTTAATAAGAAGTTAGTCGCCTCTTACGATCATGCAATGGGTCGGCAGGAACAACTCTTACGCCCTACCTGCAGGACTTGGGATAGACGAACACCAAAGAGTAACACATTTTGTTGACAGGTATCGGAATCAGAAATGTACTTAATTCAGTCTTAAATCTGTATACACGAGTAGAATAGATATGCCATGTGGTCAATAAATCCATTTTCTTCGCGATTTAATTTCAGATCCAGAGAGACCCATTCGCAGAGAAAAGAGGTAAGGTAATCAATTTTAATTTCCAGGTAAACATGGTCCTATACACACGAATAAAACTATTTTCATTGATTTACATCACCGAAAAAATATACTTTTTCATGTAGATAAAGGGGATCTGCTTATGCTTTGAACTGATTTTGGTACCTGTTTTTGTACTGAAATAAATAAATAAAACAATACTTTATAAAATTTATATATATCCTTTATTATTATTGATTGTATTTTTTATTTTGAATTTCAAAAACAAATCGTAAGACTAATCACACTTTGTAAATAATCGCTATTCGTACAGGTAAATATTTGGTCACACGGTGACAAGGTACCCCGGTATGTTGATCTTCGCTGTGTCATTTGTACTTCGACTTAGTTTTTGTCACAGTACATGACGTGAGCTATTCTCTGTATTTGGTATCAAGGATTAAGTTGAATGTTGTAGAGCGTATCAGATAACAAAGCTATTGAAATGTTGTCAACAGCTCAAGTTCAAGTTCTTTATTTCCTTGAGCCTTACGGCTCATCGGTTCAACAAATATATACATGTACAGAAATGATACAATACAAAAACCACACACTCGCATACACACACTCACACACAACCGGACTAACACATACATTGTACAACAGGTAGAGTGTAGAAGGACATTTTTTTTTATACTAATAAAAAATCTGTTCTTTGTTTATTACTGTATTTAATATATTTTGCTAAATTTGAAAGATCTTTTTTGTTTACTGTTTCTAGAAGTTGAATAAATTTGTACATACTAGGTTTATTATAATAATATTTCTTAATAAAACGTTTTCTTAGGTCTAAATGAAATTCACATTTAATAATAAAATGAAATTCATCTTCAATGTCTCCACTGTTACAATAGGAACAAATTCTTTGATTTCTTTCTAAGTTATTAAATCTACCAATTTCAATATTTAATTTATGTGATGACAATCTAATTCTAGTTATTTCTTTTAAATTAGAAGTACCTATTGGTTTTGATAAATATGGCTGTAAGTAGAACTTTTCACTAATAAACTTGTACAGTGAACACTTGGAAGATGAATTGATTTTTTCTTTACATTCTTGTATAAATATATCACATAGTCTGCATTTAACAATATTCATAATATAATCAGCTGTATAAATATCCCCATTTTGCCATATATACCCAACACCCATTCTATACAGTTCTTCTTTTACTTCATTCAACCATTCATTCCCGTTTTCTAACATATCTTGATAACAAGCATTTAACACACAGTTATTGGTTTGTTTTAATTTCAACCAATATTTAAAAATTCTAAATTTCCTCACTATTACAAAAGGTAATCTCCCTAATTCTTGGTAAATCATACAATTAGAAGTACTTTTCTTCACCCCCAATAATCTTTTTAAAAACTGTAAGTGGATTTTCTCTATATCCGGTGCTTTGTGAAAACCCCAAATTTCAGCCCCATAGTTAAATATACTACCGACGTATGTATCAAAAACATGTAGTTGGGTTTCAACGTTAAAAAAAATTTTCTTTGATACTCCCGAAATTGAAAATAATGCTTTTCTTCCTTGTTCAGCAATTTTTTGTTGAGTTTTCTTAAATTTACCATTAAAATTCATTTGTATCCCCAGATAATTAAATTCATCTACGGTTTCTAATACACATCCGTCATATAACCACTTTTCTTCTTTTCTTAATTTACCACCGTTTCGGAAAACCATTACTTTAGTTTTGGTAGTGTTTACAGTAAGGTTCCATTTCTTTGTGTAAAGTAATAAAGTATCTAACATTTTTTGCAGTCCCTCGGGAGTTTCTGCTATTAAAACCATATCATCAGCATACATAATTAAAAACAAGTTAATAGTATATAACTCAATAGATGGACATCCTTCTGTTAGGAAATTCATTTCACAGTCGTTGACATACATGGAGAACAATAATGGTGACATTATTTCACCTTGGAATAACCCATTTTGACATTTTAAAAAATCGGACATATTATTATTATATTTGACACAACATTTCACATTTTTATAAAGTGCTCTTATAATATTCAACATTTTCCCTTCAACACCTTCTTTAATAAGTTTGTACCACAAATTTTGTCTGTTTATAAAATCAAAAGCTTTCTTGTAATCAATAAAACAGCAATATAGTCTTTTCCTATTTTTTAAAATTTTACTTATTAAGGTTTGTAAAACAAAAATGGCGCCTACAGTAGATAAGTTTTTCTTAAAGCCAAACTGAGCGTCACTTAATTTAGAATAATCACTATCAAATTTCATTAGGCGCTCATTTAAAATTGATGTAAAAATTTTACCTAAACAACTAACTAGTGTGATGCCCCTGTAATGTTTTAGTGAATTGTTTTATGGTGAACTTGGCATATGTCCCCTTTCAGTAGAAGTAAAATCAAGAATGATAGATTATTGGTCAAGAACAATACTATCGCAAAAAAAGTAAATTGAAATATGTCAGGTACACAATGTTATATCATGTTTTTGTTGTTGAAAAAAGACAGTTCCTTACTTGAGATTCATAGAAAGCGTTTTTAATGATTGTGCATTGTATGTAATTTTTTGGGGGAATACGCAGTGCCATGGGTAAACTTATCGGTAAAACAAATATTGCACGAACAGTTTTTACAAGAATTTAGCAGTGAAGTTTATAATTCCTTTAAATATATTTGTTATAGAATATATAAAAATAATTGTGATTTTGTAAATTTAGAGTCAGATGACTGTTAAGGCCCATGGGCCTTTTGTTAGTTAATTTCCCCTTTTGTTTTATTGTATATTACAAATGAACATTGTTCTTTTTCTACATTTATTTTCATTACATTGTAATTAAATCCATAAAATGGTTTAATTCCAGATTGATATATCTATATTGTACATCAGTAACACAGAATATTGATTGTAACTTGAAGCCAGGACACCAATAAAACTTCACGTGAAATTTACCAGGCTGTCTCAATTGTCAACACCAGATCAATAAAGAAAATAACCCAAAATCAGCATAATACATGTATGTAATCTGGTATCTGTAGATATGGGTATAATACTGAGTTTTTTTCATCAACATTTACCCATGTATGAGCGTTATATGCAATCTGTAGGTTGGCGATGACGAATCACTCTCGCATACCCCTCATTTGTGCTCCATCATTTAGATTTTAAGTCAAATATCATCGTATTACTCCGGATAATTGGCTCATCTTCTAAAACTAAAAAGACCTGTATTAATGTACCGTGGTAGATACTATCATACACCCACTAATATGCTTACATGTTAATCCATTGTGTATTATTACAATTATTATATATTGTGTGCTTTATGTTTTGATGCGTTCCGTGACTATCGTTATTACGATCAGTGAACCCGGTAGTAATCAGGGAAAACCCGACTTGCTAAAAATAAACAAATGGTTGGCGTATCTAAAGCCGGCGCTTAAAATAGACAATTGAGTGACGCATGTGTCAATTAGTCATCTAACATGTATATTCACCTGAGCTGTGCTTCACTGCACAATCAAACCATTTGACTAATCATAAAATATATATTTATTTAGCCATCAGACTTTTTTTCGTGTGTAGTGTACTGCATACTGTATGTATTCAGAGCTCGCATATAAGATACCCTTTATGACGTTTCAAAAGCCGGGTATTTCCCTGGCGCTGTCCGGGTTAGATCATGTTAAATAATGCAGGCTATGTTAAATAAAACAGTCTTATCGGTAATATTGAAGAACAAGTATACGTCGGACCAAGTACAGGGTGAGTGTGTAACTTCCTGTGTGAGTACATGTAGTCATTGTCTTTTCTACTTTGTGATGAAGTCTGGCATACAGAGGTACCTCCAAATATCATCTATAAAAAATACTATTATAATTATATCTATTTGTTCTCTAACGATACCATGCGTAAATAACTTAAACAATTATATTAGGTAAATGATGTAGATTTAAAATTTAGCTTTAAAGACAACAAAAAAATATAACACTTTGTATTTAATATGTAGTTATTTCAACAGCTACCGTTTTCTTGTACATTTAGACCGAATAACCTTGAAAAGTTATTGAAATGAGATGGCGACTTAACTAAAAGAAACATACGTCTGATTCATCAAGGTATCCCACATTTTAGTAATATTATCTTGAAATATAATACATGTATCTCATATTATATCTGGTTTTAAATTATATATGTATGAATCATTCGTTGTAACTATAACAATTTAATAGGTTCCTATTACGGGTATGAATAGTATATATCGTATAATAAATGTTACGTTAGACTTTTCTTCACATTATCACCATAGTGTAAAGAAATGAAGTGTCTTTAGGAGTTACATTCTGGATACATTTCCTGTGTAGAAAATTTCGTCCAATAGACGATTAGGGTCAAACCTATTGTGTACTTCCTTTTTGTTGGTCAGAAGTTTTTTTAAGAAAACAAAACGTTCAATGAAGTATTTACTTCCCGAAACAATGAAGCTCTGTGTCATAAGTTTGTAAGTGGACTTTCCAGAATGGTATATGTGTTGCATTTGTAAATTTTGTCGGACCAATTATAATTTCAAATTAACTTACCTACATATTCCGCATTTAATGTGTACGCGAGGAGGTTTACATTAATATGATGAATTTGTTATATGGTTGATAAAATAGTAATGGAAATTCCCAATTTCTGGTGTAACAGATGGCAGCCTGTTAAACTGAAATTAATAGTTTTGTAACCCGCGCCACGGTTGGCGACTGTTGCCTATATAGATTACAATATTTGCCGTTAATAATTCAAAGAATTTACTATCGCACGCTCATGTACATGACAGGATCAAATTTTCTCACGGGAGAACAACGAAGAAAATGTGTAAATAACAAACTAATTAAAACAAACAAATAATGACAGATCTAAGAATGTCTGCAAAAGACAAAAACATTATTACTGTTTTGAAAGTAAAATGTGCATCGCTACACTTCATTATTTACCAAAGAAAGTACTAAGAATATATTGTCAGTGGTTAAAACTCAGTATAACAACGTTCATTGTTGACCGTCAGTGAATATCAATCAAACCTCAAATGTAATGTATGACGTCATAAACTAGGTAATATTAACGTTTACTGTAATTTATGACGTTATAAACTAGACAATGTTAACGTTTACTGTAATGTATGACGGTATAAACTAGATAATTAAAACGTTTACTGTAATGTATGACGGTATAAACTAGATAATGTTAACGTTTACTGTAATGTATAACGTTATAAACTAGGTAATGTTAACGTTTACTGTAATGTATGACGTCATAAACTAGACAATGTTAACGTTTACTGTAATGTATAACGTTATAAACTAGACAATGTTAACGTTTACTGTAATGTATGACGTTATAAACTAGATAATGTTAACGTTTACTGTAATGTATGACGTCATAATCTAGATAATATTAACGTTTACTGTAATGTATGGAGTTATACACTAGATAATGTTAACGTTTACTGTAATGTATGACGTTATAAACTAGATAATGTTAACGTTTACTGTAATGTATCACGTTATAAACTAGATAATGTTAACGTTTACTGTAATGTATGACGGTATAATCTAGACAATGTTAACGTTTACTGTAATGTATGACGTTATAATCTAGACAATGTTAACGTTTACTGTAATGTATGACGGTATAATCTAGATAATGTTAACGTTTACTGTAATGTATGACGGTATAAACTAGACAATGTTAACGTTTACTGTAATGTATGACGTTATAAACTAGACAATGTTAACGTTTACTGTAATGTATGACGTTATAAACTAGACAATGTTAACGTTTACTGTAATGTATGGAGTTATACACTAGATAATGTTAACGTTTACTGTAATGTATGACGTTATAAACTAAATAATGTTAACGTTTACTGTTTCAAAGACCAGTGTATATGGTTTTACACTGTAAAACGGTATTGAAAGGTGCTATATGCATTTTTATGAAGACTATGTGCTGGAACTAAGTTTAGTTTAGGTAGCGAGTAGAAATCTCTTGAACAGATCCTGATTTCCTTTAAAATGGAATCAAATAAGCCGGCATTGAAAACAGTTATTCTTTCTGTTTTCTTTTGTTTTTGTTTTTTTCCCGTCCCCCTCCCCCACAATTTTTTCTCATTTTATATGTTTCTTCCTGTCGTGTATAACATATGTAGTTCAACTTGTTGACAAATTATAAACCCAGTATTGCGCTTGTTTCAGACCCGTGCTATACAAGACAAGATGTCTTCCAATCCATCTTATTCCCATTACGACATTCCTGATAACAACAACTCAAAATATCAGAACAACGGGAGATCCCCGAGTATCTCAACGACAGATTCTTGTGGCAGCTTCAATTCCGGTAGTACTGGTTGTGACTTCCGGCCTTTGACAGCAAAGAAAACATCGGACCGGTATTCTTGCATCTTAATCGTCGTCGCGATTTGCCTTGCTCTCTTCTGCGTCATTCTAGGCGCATGCGTAGCAGTTTTGTTCACTAAGATGGAACAAGTCCGTACGGAACTGTATAGAGTAACCGGGGACTTGAATGACCGGAAGGTCTGTCTCCTGTGTGACGACTTGACCATGTCCCCATTTGAGGATGAAAATGCGGCTACAAAGGAACTGGAAGTGACGTCAGATGACAACGGTGACCAGGTGTGCTGCGCGAACAATGCCAGACAGTCCAAGGTCATGTTCGATCTGGTAAGTTTTGCATATAACTCCATAAGAGATATTTAATTATAAACGTGTGTATCTGGGGGATCAACATAAATGTATTAACTTTTAATCTATTTTTTTCCCAAAAAATAATGTAGAACATTGTATGCAAACACGTATTTGTTGCCTAGATTTTGACGTTTTCCTAGTGGTTTCCACAATCATCTGAAAACTTTTGCAGCATTATGTAGAAAGTATCATTTCATACAAACGTGTATTTTCTAACGCAATTCGTCCATACATGTATGTTATATGAACATGAAATTAATCCATACATGTTTTAATATTTTGTTTTAGTTATTCAAGAAAAAGAACAAGATCGCATGTATTGAAGGTAGAATATATATTTCTGAACACTAACGCACATAACAAACATCGTCAACACACAATGCTATAAGTATCTTAACTGTATAGAAAATATAGATCAATGTAACACAGTTCTGGTTAATATAATATAATGATCAAATCATTATCATGTTGCCTGATAAACCTGGTCACACTGCTTTCCTGCCATCCTCTTTCCGAAACACTTGTCAGCTGTTCTCAAACGAAGTGTCATTTTTATTTCTACAGAGGCAAACGCCGTCCAGACTTCCTGTAACTGGACATTACCCGGTCCTGTCCTGAGCGGAAGGTCATCCGCACACCTTCACATAGGTGTCCAAAACACAGGTCTCCGTAACGGTGAGTAGGACTGAATGTTGCCCAGTTAGTTTTAAGTCGTAACAGTAAGAAGTTAAGGTAAACGCCTATATAAAAGTAAATACAGTAACTTTAGTTCACACATCGCGGATACCCGAGTTTGATGATAAGTGTAGCGTAGCTTACATAGTATCATCAAACAATCGAATACGTGATGCAGTATTCCTGCCAGCCGAAACATGTGTGTTCTGATTATCCACGAGTAGCCTCCCCTGGTATATCCTATTGACATATGTTAAGAAAATTCTTCCAATGAAGTAAAAATGTGCTCAATAATGAAATGAGTTATAACTCCAAAATCATTACATTATACATGGATTAATTACAAATAAGAATAATTATTAGTCAATTAGTAAGTTAATTGTATGATGCAACAACAATAAGAAATGAATCGGTACATCAACTTCCGTTCATAGTCATCTTCACAAATAATATAACAAAAAACTACTTCAACTGAAGCAAATGAATGATTTAACATATGTTAAAGGGATATACATGTAGTTCATTTTTTGTAAGCACCGAGCACTATATACATATGTAGTTTATTTATATCTGATGAGGAAATATATACATGTAAATAGCAAAATATTGACTAAGACTGTTTCATTCTCATTTTATCCAATGGTAGATTATGGAGACGAGCCAGTTCGTAATTGGCAGTCGGACGATCCGACAGCTCATATCGAAGGGATGAACCTGATGAAAGACAGACTTGTTATCAACACGACTGGCCTGTACGTGGTATATAGTCAGATGTATTTCTCCGCCTACGTCCCTCCTGCCACCCCTAAATCTAGCAGTGTACTCTACCACTACGTATATCGTTACAACGTCATCTACCCCAACTCGGGGAACCAACTGCTGATGAAAAGTGTCCGGACATTTAACATTGACCCCGTGACGTCACATAGCGATCATACGAGCTATACGTCGGCGACGTTGCGTTTGAGAGTTGGTGACGAAATCTACGTCAAGGTGTCAAACTTATCTTTGGTGTCGCGTGCGGAAAAGGCAAGCTTCTTAGGCGTTGTCCAGGTAGCCTGATGCAACGTAGTCCAGGTAGCGTGATCCAACGTAGTCCAGGTAGCGTGATGCAACGTAGTCCAGGTAGCGTGATGTAACGTATTCCAGGTAGCGTGATGTAACATTTCGTAAGCATGTCTAGTGTTCGAATCTCGGTCGGAGTAATATCATTTCTCTGACAACAAAAACACTCTTCGGATCTCTCGACAAACTGTAGATAAAATAATCCCTCAGATAACATATGTATTTCCTATAGGACTCAAGTTGGGGCACCGTGTTTCAACTGCACGTAAAAGACAGTGAGATTCATATTTGTATACGCAAGTATATGGGTATTTTAAGTATGGCAGCTTCATGTTTTACATATCCGGCATCGGTTTCATATCATCTATATACCTGTAAAGTTCATTGAAATATATACGGGAATGGAACAGTACAGAACACATCATCTGTGATAAAGAAGCAATGAGAGGTGAGAGAGAGAGCGCGTGAAAGTGTGTATAGGTGTGTGTGTGTGCGTGTGTGTGTGTGTGTGTGTGTGTATAGTGTGAGGGTGTGTATGTGTGTATAGTGTGTAGGTATCTCTGGAACATTGTTAAAATCAGTCCAGAATCGAGACCAATTTTATCATCCCGAGCGAATCGGGCATTAAAATGGAATCTATCAAGAGTTATCTCCCTTATTCCACGAATAATAACCGTCATACAAAGGTGAATTTAATTGTATTTAATTATACAACAATACACGTGTTTAACTATTTATTCCTCACACAAAATAAAGGTAGGGTGTGCTGGCCTGCGTAGCTAAGTTATATATATACTAAAAGACAATCATGCTAACATTTACCTTTGGTATGGCAAATGTCAATTTCGAAGAATAATTTCATGTCAGCAACAGTCTGGCGTAGTGAGTCTTGATACGTTAAAAATATCACCAAATTGACAACAAATAGAGGTGATTATTGCTCTACATTTAATTAATTAATGAAGCCGAGTTTTTCACGGTTATCAGATTAACATAAATCGTGTTAATCCTAATAATATAATTTTAGCAACATTCCTAGTGCCAGCCAAATATTTATTTACAAAGGAACGTAGTTACTTCTTGTAACTATTGAATACATTTCATACGATGTTTTAAATTGATAAAGATGGTTTTAAATTACATATTTTAAATGCCAATTCCATGCAGCAAGCTTCCGAATAAAAATCTTTAGGTTTTGAATGTCAACCACAAATTTCAAATATGATTACAGTTTTTCGAAGATAAATACCACATTCGAAATATAAGTCACAAGATTTTTAATATAACTGAATACTTCATATATAAATTCACAATATTACAATAATAAGTCATAAACTGGCCAGAAACAGGTTGATGATACCGGGTTAAATGTGTTGATATGGACATTTTTGTTACTAGTTTGTTAGTTTATTATTCCATACCTTTGTTCCTTTTCCTGATAGTTAACTACACTACTATGTTGACATTAAAAGTGAAATGGGAGTTAATGAAACTACTTATAGATATTATGGTGACACCCATACAGATACAATTACTAGACATGTCGACATTTAATTATGTCGTACTATCAGGAAAACGCCTGTCATAACACTTCCGCTTTCCGCAATAACAGCTATAAAGATGACTGGAGAAAACGCCCCTTCCGACTTCACTCTGATAGGGTTTTATATCATTAGACATAAATTGACATGAATCGATGCATTTTGGAATAATGCGTATAATGTTGAAACATCAATATTCTAAGATAACGCACAATTTCATCACTTTAGAAATTGACAATCCTAAACATTCTTAAGCGTGGTGTTCTTATTAATCTATATCTTAGCTAATGAGAAAATACCGTTATGTACCAGAAATACAATTCTCAAGCTTTACCTAGTAGGGAGAAATGTCGTGTAAAAATAGATGTATAATGTGTTTGCATTTTCCTTGATTTGCGATATGTTCTCGTTTTATTGATGTGTACACGGTAAAGACAGAACATCGCTTCTGGTGGGAATCGGCTTCAGATTATCAAATCTAAAAATCTTGGATGCGTCATAATTGGTGTAAATTATGAATTATGAATTAAGTATAGATTTACACACAAATGTCAAAAACCAGGCGTTCCGAAAGTGTAAGCGTCTTCTGCTTCAAACACGACACAAGTATGATGTTAAGATAATAACAGTCTTAATCATATCAGCTGTCTGTAGTCATCAACAGAATATATATCTCTAGTTCTTCCTGATCGTTTACCTGGTCAACATCAGATTAGATGCTAACTGTGTTTCTGCGTTGGCGTTTCCGCGTGTGTAATACAGATATTGCTGGCGATTTGAGAACACTAACTCAAGAGAGTTTGAACTTTATCTACAAGGTCGTATGGGCAAATGCTTATAACAGGAAAGTCTTTAACTATTAATTATCTGGCAAGTTCCTTAAAGGTTTAAGTTCTATGCTTAATATCAGCGTCTTCGGTGATTGTACGAAAGCCTATTGGCGTCACTAGGAGAAAAAACCAAAACATCTAGACTCGTAATTATGCGGGGAAAATGCGTTATGACGTAAATAAACACATAATGACGCAACTTAAAACTCGTAAACACGAAAAAAACCGTATCAACGCTAATTAAAACACGTATTAACGCAAAACTCGTAATTACGCAAAGAAAAAAAAAAGAAACCCCAAATAAATTACGTAACAAAAAGTGAAACTCGTGATAACATACTGAAACTCGTAATAACGCAAAATGAAACTCGTACAAACGCAAAATGAAACTCGTTATAACGCTAAATGAAACTCGCAATAAGGCAAAATGAAACTCGTATTAATTAAGCTAACGGGTTTCCCATGCCATTTGGCCACCATACATCTTGGTGCCATATCGACTATAACAATATTTTCAAAAAACCACTGTTCATTGCTTAAATGAAACTCGTTATAACGCAAAATGAAACTCGTAATAACGCGAAATGAAACTCGTAATAACGCGAAATGAAACTCGTAATAACGCAAAATGAAACTCGTAATAACGCGAAATGAAACTCGTAATAACGCAAAGTGAAACTCGTAATAACGCAAAATGAAACTCGTAATTAAGCAATATGAAACTCGTAATAACGCAAAATGAAACTCGTAATAACACAAAATGAAACTCGTAATTAAGCAAAATGAAACTCGTAATAACGCAAAATGAAACTCGAAACACAAACATGTTATATGTCGATTATATAAACTATTGTCTAACACCTCCGGGAGGATTGCTACCTTGCCGTGGTCCGGAGGCTTGAGTGTTCCTTTGAAAACTGGGGCTTTGCTGGCCAGAGCTCTATGAGTTCTCGTTAGGACCAGCTTTGCCAGATAGATCAAAAGTTGAGGAACCAGACAAAGAGTAATCCAATTTAGTGGTTCCATCTGAGCCATACCGTTGGCCTTGGTTGTGTCTCGTAAATCCGGGGAAGAAGGTCCCGGCGGCTGATCAGGGTAATTATCGATTTTATGATATTCTACAATGTTTGCTATGTAACGCCAGTTTTGATTGGTTAAAAACCATGTATTATTTTCCAAAAACCCACGCTCGTGAGTCACGGCTGTTACAATTTTAAATATCTAATATTCACCCGTGTCATAAAAGGTTACTATAGCCCGAGTTCGAATCCTACGGAGGCCCCCCCTTTTTTTTCTTTTTTTTTATCCTTTTTTTTTTTTTTTCTCAAAATCAATGCCATATGATAGATGCTCTTGATCGTAGTACTGTATTACCTGTATATTTCATCAACAAATAATGCAATACTCAAGAAATAAATTACAAGGTTTTCCCGGGGTTTCTTTGCTGTTTTTCTTTTAGAAAGAGGTCGATCTCAGAACTAAACAGTACATGGTAGAATAGAAATAATCAACTTTGACTCGTGTATTGTTGCAGGATATACAACTCGGACTCGGATATTTTGCAATTTTAATTAATAACTCAGGCCTGCGGCCTTCGTTATTAATTTAATTGCAAATTATCCTCGTCCTCGTTGTATATCCTGCAATAATACACGAATCATCGTTAATTATTTCTTAAATATAGTCTACAACACATCACTCTGGTCTCAGACTCGGTTCAGAAGGGAGTCAATGAATTAAGGTCTATGTATATATATATTATCGATCGGCTGGTCACGTTTTCAAGAGACAGTGGTTTAGGGAGTCGACACTGGTTTAGGGACGCGACACTGGTTTAGGGACGCGACACTGGTTTAGGGACGCGACACTGGTTAAGGGACGCGACACTGGTTTAGGGACGCGACACTGGTTTAGGGACGCGACACTGGTTTAGGGACGCGACACTGGTTTAGGGACGCGACACTGATTTAGGGACGCGACACTGGTTTAGGGAGGCGACACTGGTTTATGGAGGCGATACTGGTTTAGGGAGGCGACACTGGTTTAAGGGACGCGACACTGGTTTAGGGACGCGATACTGGTTTAGGGACGCGACACTGATTTAGGGACGCGACACTGGTTTAGGGAGGCGACACTGGTTTATGGAGGCGATACTGGTTTAGGGAGGCGACACTGGTTAAGGGACGCGACACTGGTTTAGGGACGCGATACTCGTGCAACAGAAGTGCCTCAAAGTAGGTATCCGTTGTGGGTGGGGACATAAATAATGAATAAAACTGTATGGGTTTACATGAGGAAAATGACACGACACAAAGACGTGACGTCAAGTATGGTTTAGATAGCACACGCAACATAAACAATATAATACCAAGAATCAAAACGCAAAATCTAAATCAAAATCAGCCTGAAACTGAGAGCTCCCCATTGGTCCCTCATTTTCTGACAAAGATCCCAGATATTCGAGACAGGAAACTTCTGAATTGTCACCAATTCTTTTGAGGAAAGGGATCGAGGGAATAACAGATGAGGTTAAATCCTCATCGAGGTTTACCGACGTCAACAGGCGGTGAAAACTGTGAGTATATCAAGTCTTAATGTCAAAGTGGAGCCTCATACTTCACTTAATTCTTCAAAGGGGGGGGGGGGGGGGGGGGGGGTAGTGAGATGCCCAGATTGGAAGAACGGCAAAGAGTCCAACATATTGGAGAACACCCCGGTCTAGACGGATATAGTCCAGGCGAAGTGGCCAAACAAACAAGAAAACAAACACATTCATCATCACATTCGGAATACCGCAGCTACCTAAAACATCGAATCTACCACCCGTAATACCAATTCCCTTTTTCTTTGGTTTCTCGGTTTTGTGTGTCAGTGCGCGGTGTAATCTAGTCCCCAATTAAATACTGCATGCCTATCAAACAAAGCAATACAAGGTATGTCAATAAATCAAGTTATTTTGTATTTAATTCTCAGTAATTTAATATTTTAAACATTTTTCATCCATAGTAATTGTATTTATAAACGGTATATGTACCTCCGCAAAGTTCACGGAAGTAACAAACCACACTCTTGTTATCAGTAAATGCCATATCACAAGCGCAGTAATACTTTTGGGACGCATGAGGGTCTTTAATTAGTTAGCCGCTCGAGATGCTGGCCACACCCTTGAGAAGAAGCTGAAAGTGAAATGTGAGTGCATCGCTTCTTTTTGGAGATATAAGCATGTACATATTTATCAACAGACATACAATGTATTTACATTTTGATATTGAACTAGTGAAAATGAGGTTTGGTTATGTTTGGTTTATTTTGTTTAACGTCCTATTAACAGCTAAGGTCATTTAAGGACGGCCTCCCGTGCGTGTGGCGAGTGCGTATGTGTGTTTTGGGAGGCTGCGGTATGTTCATGTTAAGTCTCCTTGTGATAGGCCGGAACTTTTGCCGATTTATAGTGCTACCTCACTGAAGCATCCTGCCGAAGACACCCAGCAGCACACCCCACCCGGTCACATTATACTGACAACGGGTGAACCAGTCGTCCCACTCCGTGTATACTGAGCGCTTAGCAGGAGCAGCAACTACCGGGAAGCAGGTACAATTCTTACGCCCTACCTGCATTGTGTGTATTGAAGATAATGATATAAATGGTTTAGACAATGAATCAAGTCAGTTAGACACTAACTAAAACTTTTCATGTAATTAAAAAATGTTTGTAAACACGCATGGTGATGACCCATATTCGCAAAGGTGCATAAGTATGCACGATTGCAGGTACATATGTAACAGAGCGCAGGATTAATTAAATTTAAATCACTGCCTCCGCTAGGGATCGAACCCGGGACCTCTGGCTTACTAGTCTTACGCTCAACCGATCGAGCTAAAGAGAAGATCGCTCTAACCGAGCGGTATATTGCGGCTAGTATTTACCAGAGTTACACATATGTGTAGAGCAAGGGTACGTAAATTCGCACACCTGACGATTTTTTTTTTTTTTTTTTTTTTGCGTTTGTATGTTGACTAATGTCAAACTTTAGTTGAAATTTTGCCATTTAAAATACCTCTTTTCAGATTAAGATCGTTTTGAAAACAAAATTTAACTGATACGACTCTCTTCCGATAAAATGGATACCAGATGATTAAATATTGTATTGTGTGAATTTGCAAATATTTGGAAAAATATCATTTGATCAGATTATAGTCAAAACTGAATACAATCCCACTAGGTTTAACAATAGCAGCGTTGACCTGCAGACACCTCGTCATTTTCACCGCCTTGTTGTTGTTATTGAAGTTCCCTCCTTGAACAGGGGCACCCCTCCGTGGTAATGTGGTGAGCACTGCGGACGAAGGGTTACGGGTTAAGTACGTACTCATATAACATAGAGAAGGTGACCATTCCATGGTAAACAATAAACTAGAACTTGGTAAAAGCTGACTATCAGATTAGTTGATAAGAATGGAAGGAGTAAAATGGGACATAATTTGGGGTATAAGTAAACATAAAAAGAGCCCACTCTTCTCTTGAGATCAGGTAGACCCTTGATGAGGGGAAAGCATATATTATCCTATTAATAAGTTGTATGGAGACTGTACACTGTAAATCATTAGTATTAACAAGTCATAAGATACATATGGAAATGGTAAAACAATAAGTGTAGCCAGTTGCCAGTAAAAGCATTCAGAATGCTAAAAACAACATATTAAGAAATAAAAAGTAAAAAGTAAAGAGCGAGCACCCCTCGATTTATTTGGCGTCTAAAGTGTCAGCAACTGTTAATATTTCGACTTTTAGTGGTAAAGCAATCGTTTTAGTAACGTCTGAAAAACGTTATGTTTTAACGTAAAACATGGATATTTCTATGCTAAAAGATTACACGTTGGACAAGCTTTTCATTAACGTTTAACTTTCAACTGATGAATTGGAAAATTTTCTGAAATAACGCCGGCGTTTCAATTAGGTTTATTGCACATTGCAGTTTAATCATTAGAAACTGCGTTTGGCACTACAGAAATGCAACTGCAACTTTTGCAACCATCTTTGACGTTTCTGCAACGTGTGTCTGCTAGCTGGGTGGATATCTTGGCTCCTCGCGACGCTGTCATTTGTTGCCTGGCAGCTGTTTACATTACCTCCGTAGTGAGCGGCCATTATTCAAAGCAAAAATGGCGGTAAATTGACACTTTTCGATTTTTCATTATTTTGATTTTGAAAGTAGACCGACCCTCCTGTAATGTCCCAGACATGAGTCTGGCGATCCGGGCCCTTGATTATACAATGTATAATGCACTGTTTACATCCGGTTTAATTTTAAAGTCAGCTTGGAGATAAATGTTTAGGCCTACAACAGGATGTGGCCAAGAGGTAAAGGGGGTAAGTTTTGTAAAAGTAAAATACTAGGTAAGGCTGACGCTCTCAATGACGCAAGAACAAGAAGATGGTCCATTGAATACGATGGCCTATAGCGGCCGTACATACAATACATCTAGTTATACATAAATCTGTACTAAATGACAAGTTCCATTTAGTACAGAATGAAAAATGTACAGAATGAATTATGTACGGATAAAACTTTTGTAAAGAGAATATGTACAGAATGAAAAATGTTCAGTATGAATTATGTACAAAAGTTGTAAAATGGAAGCGAGGATCGATGAGGATCAACGAGGATCTGATGATCAATGAGAATCTGAGGATGAAGTGAGGATCGATAAAGATCCATGAGGATCCTAGTGAGGATCTGAGAATTTTATGAGGATCTTGTGAGGATTTGAGAAATCCTGACCTTAAAGCTTAGTAGTCTACCTATGTAATTCACCAGTTCTATATTTAAATATGCTAATGCTGATAAGAAATAAGGATCACGTTTAGTACGCCATATATAAAGACACCTATAAAAAAATGAAATATGGCTCAAGCTCAAAAAGATTTCGTAACACGTAAAGATATTTTACACAAGTCTCTGCGAATAAAATAGTCTGTCGGTTGGATATTGCTGAACAAGTCACCATAAATAAAGTTAACAGTCAACAACGTATGTACATAATCATCTCTTGATATAAAACACGCACAGACACTACCATTGTGTTACGCATGTTAAATGTCGTAGATAAGAATACGGTTTGTACACCTTTATTATTAAAGACCTGAGGACGGACATTGATCCTTCCATAATAATGTCGCGTGTTACATCCTTTGACAACATTAATTTAAAGCCACATACTCCTAGATACTTAATCTTAAAATGTAGCAAAATACATATATCAAAACATCGAACATTTTTGAGATCGGTGAAGTTGACAATGCTCAAAAGCTAACCAGTAATCCAATAGACGTCCGGCAAAATTAGAAAACGAGCCTATTCCCTTTTCTTTTCTCACTAAGTTCCAACGAATCCTTTCCTTTCCCAAGGAAATACTCGGGTTTTGCCGATTCCACTCACGTTTGCATTTGTTTTTCTTTCTTTTTTGGTAGAATCTGTCTGCGTTTTCCCAGGTTCATGCTTTCGGCGTTCCGCCATTTTGTATGGACTTTAAAACCCGCCGTTGCAATGTGGGACTAGCTTTCAGAGAAACTTGGTCCGGCAGCCACAGTTATTATTTTTGGGAATTCCCTGTTCACTTTTATAAATAGACATTTTCTTTCAGTTTCTGATTCACGATAGACTGTTAGCTATGTATCAAGTCCGAAAACTGTAAAATGCTCAAAATATAAACGTTGATATATATGTTTCTTCGGGAGTATGTGGCTTTAACCTGATAAAATAGCAAGGGCCAAATATTTACATTAGGTCACTGACACTTGATGAAAAAATAGCTACGCCCTAATAATTGCATTTTAGTCTCTGTGACTTAATTATTGAATGACTATGACATGACTTCCAAAATTGACTTCTAGGATTAGTAATGTATGCAGATGTCAGATTTTGCAAGATCAGGTTACTCTGACCTACGTTTTGAATAATAATCTTAGGGCATCAGAACCTGACATGTATTTGCAAGATTAGGTTACTGAGACCTAATTTTTTAGTAATCATCATTTGACAATATAAATTGTCATCTAGGATGAACGATGTATGCTGATCTCTGATTTTTCAAAATTATGTCACTATGACCTACTTTTTAAATAATTATGACAGGGCAACAGAAATTGACATCTAGGATGTATATCAGATTTTGCAAAATTAGGTCACCGTGACCCATTTTTGGAATTATTGTCCTTGGGCAACATAAATTATCATCTTGGATGAACAACGTATGCTGATCTGAAAGTAAATGTACTAATAATGTAAAAAAAAAAAATCAGTTTGGACGCATGGTATAAATAATGTAGGGTGACTTATAAAATAATATCAAATTAATGCGTGTTTTATATTTCTATTTTAGGCATGAATTAAATACAAGAGTCCGAAAAAAGGTAAATATTCTAATATTTCTGAATAACAAATTATTAGAAAGTAACAAGATACATGACACTGTAAGGATATAATCTTATTGAAATTATATAATTACTGTATGGATTTAATATTGACGATACGTTTTGTAATAATGTTTATCTATCGGTATATTGTAATATATTTGTTGAGGTCAGATAAGTACAGAAATCCATATTAACCAATAGAAACAATTTGCGAAGTACCTGTCATTATGGTATGGAATTTAACAATCAAGTAAAGCACAGTCACCACAGAGGTCTGCGACATATCCGACTCCAAATCTGAGAAAAATAACTAAGATATCTTTCAAAAGCATTCCAGCGACCTCTCATGACAGTTTGGATGTACGTAAAGACATTAAAACTGTGTACAATATATGAGTAGCGGGTGATCTATGATGGGCTCAATTTTGTAATTCATATAATCTTTTGTTCATACACAGGCAATATTCCTTCACGTGAAATTGACAAGAAATTCACGAGAATTTCACCGGGGAAAAAATGGAATACACATGAATTTTCACGTCAATTTCATAACTTCACACGAATAAAATTCACATGAATTCCACGTTAAATTCATATGAAGGAATATTGCCTGTGTATAATTCAATAAAATTGGAGGAGAAAATGATGTAGATATACAAGCATGCATAAGTAAAAACTATTGAAGCATTGATGTCATTTATTTTAGTTTCATCGGGGTATGAAAAATAATTGTTTGCAAATTGTATGAATCCTCGTGGCAGATTCTTACAGAAGTTTCCAAACAATTTTTTTTTCATACCCCTATGAAACTAAAAAATAATTAATATCAACGCTTATACAATAAATTTTTGAAAATAATTTCTTATTTAAAACATGTTTTATGTACTATATCACTGGTTTTATATGAGATTATTTTTCTCAAATCAATGCGCAACGTCAATTGTCGTATTGTGACGTAACATTTTTCGCGCCATTCTCGGATTTTTTATCATTTAAGCACTGTTGTCATTTTATTTTTTAGTTTCCTCAGGATATGAAACAATCAGAGCGGATTCTTACAGAAGTTGGCAAACAAAATTTGTTTCATACCCCGATGAAACAAAAAAATAATTGGCGTCAACGCCTATATTTAATTTTTGAAAATTATTTTCTAATGTAAATCATGTTTTATGACAATGGGATTCTTTTTCTCAAATCAATACGCAACGTCAATAGGCGTATTGTGATGTCACATTTTTCGCGCCATTCTCAGAATTTCGTTCATTTAAGCAATGATCAGTGGTTTAAATGTTGTTATTGTCGAAATGGCAGCAAGATGTATGGTGGGGAAATGGCATGGGAACCCGTTAGGCTGCCATATCGACTATAACAACATTAAAACCACTGTTCAATACTTATATTAACAATGTCTAACCATTTTCGTAAACTTTGAAAAGAACTTAACCAAAACAAAAAAAATCCCGCCTTTTTAATGTCACATTACCAACCGGGTGTTATAGCCTGAGGCACTGGGTGTTATAGGCGTATGGTGGCAACTGCCTCTTAGCATTATGTCGATGGGGAAATGCTGAACAAATGTAAATATAGAAGAATGAAATGAATTTTTCGACCAATCACAACAAAGAAAAATTAATAATAGTGGTATGAAAAAAAAATCTCAACCAATCAGAAAGCCGCTTACAGCGTACAAACAATGGAAAATTAAATACAATATGTATTTAATTATATTTGTATTTTCATTTTTGTGCAAAAAATTCTGAAAGAGAAGACCTAAAAGCCCACCCGTTTGTTGATTATGTACTGTACCTCGAATGGGCAGATTATGTGATATGTAATCTGTTATATTCATAGACTGATATCAATATCATATTTGATGATAGTCATCTTTAAACTTTTGACATTGAACAATGATACTAGATTCAGAACGTGGACTTCCAGGGATCGAATGATGTCATTTTAATTTTCCGACATTGAGGTCAATGAGAAGGGTACACAAATGCACGTGACATGTATATGTACTTCTTGTGATTCTATCTATCTGGGTCATATCGAATCAGATTATCAAAACATGTATATCATTTATTTTTAACGCATTGTTAACAACAATGAAATGTAGTGACTCCCTCCTATATAACAAATAAGAATAATTTCCGGGAACAGTTTCCTTTCCTGTCTAAATCTTCCGAGAACTGTAGCGTGATGTATAACCGGGTACGTTATGTTGGGGTATAACCCGGTACGTTATGTGTGGGGTAGGTACATTATGTGAGGTATAACCGGGTACGTTATGTGTGGAGTATAACCGGGTACATTATGTGAGGTATAACCCGGTACATTATGTGAGGTATAACCCGGTACGTTATGTGAGGTATAACCGGGTACGTTATGTGAGGTATAACCGGGTACGTTAGTTGGGGGTATAACCGGGTACGTAATGTGGGGGTATAACCGGGTACGTTATGTGAGGTATAACCGGGTACGTTATGTGTGGGGTAGGTACGTTATTTGAGGTATAACCGGGTACGTTATGTGTGGAGTATAACCGGGTACATTATGTGAGGTATAACCGGGTACGTTATGTGTGGAGTATAACCGGGTACATTATGTGAGGTATAACCGGGTACATTATGTGAGGTATAACCCGGTACGTTATGTGTGGGGTAGGTACGTTATGTGAGGTATAACCGGGTACGTTATGTGTGGAGTATAACCGGGTACATTATGTGAGGTATAACCGGGTACGTTATGTGTGGAGTATAACCGGGTACATTATGTGAGGTATAACCGGGTACATTATGTGAGGTATAACCCGGTACGTTATGTGTGAGGTAGGTACGTTATGTGAGGTATAACCGGGTACGTTATGTGTGGAGTATAACCGGGTACATTATGTGAGGTATAACCGGGTACGTTATGTTGGGGTATAACCGGGTACGTTATTTGGGGTATAACCGGATACATTATGTGAGGTATAACCGGGTACGTTATGTGTGAGGTATAACCGGGTACGTTATGTGTGAGGTATAACCGGGTACGTTATGTGTGAGGTATAACCGGATACTTTATGTGAGGTATAACCGGGTACGTTATGTTGGGGTATAACCGGGTACGTTATTTAGGGTATAACCGGATACATTATGTGAGGTATAACCGGGTACGTTATGTGTGAGGTATAACCGGGTACATTATGTGAGGTATAACCGGGTACGTTATGTGAGGTATAACCGGGTACATTATGTGAGGTATAACCGGGTACGTTATGTGAGGTATAACCGGGTACAGTATGTGGAGGTATAACCGGGTACGTTATGTGAGGTATAACCGGGTACGTTATGTTGGGGTATAACCAGGTACGTTATTTAGGGTATAACCGGATACATTATGTGAGGTATAACCGGGTACGTTATGTGTGAGGTATAACCGGGTACATTATGTGAGGTATAACCGGGTACGTTATGTGAGGTATAACCGGGTACATTATGTGAGGTATAACCGGGTACGTTATGTGAGGTATAACCGGGTACAGTATGTGGAGGTATAACCGGGTACGTTATGTGAGGTATAACCGGGTACGTGATGTGTCGAGTATAACCGGGTACATTATGTGAGGTATAACCGGGTACGTTATGTGAGGTATAACCAGGTACGTTATGTGTGAGGTATAACCGGGTACGTTATGTGAGGTATAACCGGTACGTTATTTGGGGTATAACCGGGTACGTTATGTGAGGTATAACCGGGTACATAATGTGAGGTATAACTGGGTACATTATGTGAGGTATAACCGGGTACGTTATGTGAGGTATAACCGGGTACGTTATGTGAGGTATAACCGGGTACGTTATGTGAGGTATAACCGGGTACATTATGTGAGGTATAACCGGGTGCGTTATTTGGGGTATAACCGGGTACATTATGTGAGGTATAACCGGGTACATTATGTGAGGTATAACCGGGTACGTTATTTGGGGTATAACCGGGTACGTTATGTGAGGTATAACCGGGTACGTTATGTGAGGTATAACCGGGTACATTATGTGGGGTATAACCGGGTACGTTATTTGGGGTATAACCGGGTACGTTATGTGAGGTATAACCGGATACATTATGTGGGGTATAACCGGGTACGTTATGTGAGGTATAACCGGGTACATTATGTGAGGTATAACCGGGTACGTTATGTGAGGTATAACCAGGTACATTATGTGAGGTATAACCAGGTACATTATGTGAGGTATAACCAGGTACATTATGTGAGGTATAACCGGGTACGTTATGTGAGGTATAACCAGGTACATTATGTGAGGTATAACCGGGTACGTTATGTGAGGTATAACCAGGTACATTATGTGAGGTATAACCAGGTACATTATGTGAGGTATAACCGGGTACGTTATGTGAGGTATAACCAGGTACATTATGTGAGGTATAACCGGGTACGTTATGTGAGGTATAACCAGGTACATTATGTGAGGTATAACCGGGTACGTTATGTGAGGTATAACCAGGTACATTATGTGAGGTATAACCGGGTACGTTATGTGAGGTATAACCAGGTACATTATGTGAGGTATAACCGGGTACGTTATGTGAGGTATAACCAGGTACATTATGTGAGGTATAACCAGGTACATTATGTGAGGTATAACCAGGTACATTATGTGGGGTATAACCGGGTACGTTATTTGGGGTATAACCGGGTACGTTATGTGAGGTATAACCGGGTACATTATGTGAGGTATAACCGGGTACATTATGTGGGGTATAACCGGGTACGTTATGTGAGGTATAACCAGGTACGTTATGTGAGGTATAACCAGGTACATTATGTGAGGTATAACCAGGTACATTATGTGAGGTATAACCAGGTACATTATGTGAGGTATAACCGGGTACATTATGTGAGGGTATAACTGGGTACGTTATGTGTGAGGTATAACCGGGTACGTTATGTGAGGTATAACCGGGTACGTTATGTGAGGTATAACCGGGTACATTATGTGTCGAGTATAACCGGGTACATTATGTGAGGTATAACCGGGTACATTATGTGAGGTATAACCGGGTACATTATGTGAGGTATAACCGGGTACATTATGTGAGGTATAACCGGGTACGTTATGTGTGAGGTATAACCGGGTACGTTATTTGGGGTATAACCGGGTACGTTATGTGAGGTATAACCGGGTACATTATGTGAGGTATAACCGGGTACGTTATGTCAGGTATAACCGGGTACGTTATGTGTGGGGTATAACCAGGTACATTATGTGAGGTATAACCGGGTACGTTATGTGTCGAGTATAACCGGGTACATTATGTGAGGTATAACCGGGTACGTTATGTGAGGTATAACCGGGTACGTTATTTGGGGTATAACGGGTACATTATGTGAGGTATAACCGGGTACGTTATGTGTCGAGTATAACCGGGTACATTATGTGAGGTATAACTGGGTACATTATGTGAGGTATAACCGGGTACGTTATTTGGGGTATAACGGGTACGTTATGTGAGGTATAACCGGGTACGTTATGTGAGGTATAACTGGGTACATTATGTGAGGTATAACCAGGTACGTTATGTGAGGTATAACCAGGTACGTTATTTGGGGTATAACGGGTACATTATGTGAGGTATAACCAGGTACGTTATGTGAGGGTATAACCGGGTACGTTTTGTGAGGTATAACCGGGTACATTATGTGAGGTATAACCGGGTACGTTATGTGTGAGGTATAACCGGGTACGTTATGTGTGAGGTATAACCGGATACTTTATGTGAGGTATAACCGGGTACGTTATGTTGGGGTATAACCGGGTACGTTATTTAGGGTATAACCGGATACATTATGTGAGGTATAACCGGGTACGTTATGTGTGAGGTATAACCGGGTACATTATGTGAGTATAACCGGGTACGTTATGTGAGGTATAACCGGGTACATTATGTGAGGTATAACCGGGTACGTTATGTGAGGTATAACCGGCTACAGTATGTGGAGGTATAACCGGGTACGTTATGTGAGGTATAACCGGGTACGTGATGTGTCGAGTATAACCGGGTACATTATGTGAGGTATAACCGGGTACGTTATGTGAGGTATAACCAGGTACGTTATGTGTGAGGTATAACCGGGTACGTTATGTGAGGTATAACCGGTACGTTATTTGGGGAATAACCGGGTACGTTATGTGAGGTATAACCGGGTACATTATGTGAGGTATAACTGGGTACATTATGTGAGGTATAACCGGGTACGTTATGTGAGGTATAACCGGGTACGTTATGTGAGGTATAACCGGGTACGTTATGTGAGGTATAACCGGGTACATTATGTGAGGTATAACCGGGTGCGTTATTTGGGGTATAACCGGGTACATTATGTGAGGTATAACCGGGTACATTATGTGAGGTATAACCGGGTACGTTATTTGGGGTATAACCGGGTACGTTATGTGAGGTATAACCGGGTACGTTATGTGAGGTATAACCGGGTACATTATGTGGGGTATAACCGGGTACGTTATTTGGGGTATAACCGGGTACGTTATGTGAGGTATAACCGGGTACATTATGTGGGGTATAACCGGGTACGTTATGTGAGGTATAACCGGGTACATTATGTGAGGTATAACCGGGTACGTTATGTGAGGTATAACCAGGTACATTATGTGAGGTATAACCGGGTACGTTATGTGGGGTATAACCGGGTACGTTATTTGGGGTATAACGGGTACATTATGTGAGGTATAACTGGGTACATTATGTGAGGTATAACCAGGTACGTTATGTGAGGTATAACCGGGTACGTTATGTGAGGTATAACCGGGTACGTTATTTGGGGTATAACCGGGTACGTTATGTGAGGTATAACCGGGTACATTATGTGGGGTATAACCGGGTACGTTATGTGAGGTATAACCAGGTACGTTATGTGAGGTATAACCAGGTACATTATGTGAGGTATAACCAGGTACATTATGTGAGGTATAACCAGGTACATTATGTGAGGTATAACCGGGTACGTTATGTGAGGTATAACCGGGTACATTATGTGAGGTATAACCGGGTACATTATGTGAGGTATAACCGGGTACATTATGTGAGGTATAACCGGGTACGTTATGTCTGAGGTATAACCGGGTACGTTATTTGGGGTATAACCGGGTACGTTATGTGAGGTATAACCGGGTACGTTATGTGAGGTATAACCAGGTACATTATGTGAGGTATAACCGGGTACGTTATGTCAGGTATAACCGGGTACGTTATGTGTGGGGTATAACCAGGTACATTATGTGAGGTATAACCGGGTACGTTATGTGTCGAGTATAACCGGGTACATTATGTGAGGTATAACCGGGTACGTTATGTGAGGTATAACCGGGTACGTTATTTGGGGTATAACGGGTACATTATGTGAGGTATAACCGGGTACGTTATGTGTCGAGTATAACCGGGTACATTATGTGAGGTATAACTGGGTACATTATGTGAGGTATAACCGGGTACGTTATTTGGGGTATAACGGGTACGTTATGTGAGGTATAACCGGGTACGTTATGTGAGGTATAACTGGGTACATTATGTGAGGTATAACCAGGTACGTTATGTGAGGTATAACCAGGTACGTTATTTGGGGTATAACGGGTACATTATGTGAGGTATAACCAGGTACGTTATGTGAGGGTATAACCGGGTACGTTTTGTGAGGTATAACCGGGTACATTATGTGAGGTATAACCGGGTACGTTATGTGGGGTATAACCGGGTACGTTATTTGGGGTATAACGGGTACATTATGTGAGGTATAACTGGGTACATTATGTGAGGTATAACCAGGTACGTTATGTGAGGTATAACCGGGTACGTTATGTGAGGTATAACCGGGTACGTTATTTGGGGTATAACGGGTACATTATGTGAGGTATAACCGGGTACGTTATGTGAGGGTATAACTGGGTACATTATGTGAGGTATAACCAGGTACGTTATGTGAGGTATAACTGGGTACATTATGTGAGGTATAACCAGGTACGTTATGTGAGGTATAACCAGGTACGTTATGTGAGGTATAACTGGGTACATTATGTGAGGTATAACTGGGTACATTATGTGAGGTATAACCAGGTACGTTATGTGAGGTATAACCAGGTACGTTATGTGAGGTATAACCAGGTACGTTATGTGAGGGTATAACCGGATACGTTATGTGAGGGTATAACCGGGTACATTATGTGAGGTATAACCGGGTACATTATGTGAGGTATAACTGGGTACATTATGTGAGGGTATAACCGGGTACGTTATGTGAGGTATAACCGGGTACATTATGTGTCGAGTATAACCGGGTACATTATGTGAGGTATAACCGGGTACATTATGTGAGGTATAACCGGGTACATTATGTGAGGGTATAACCGAGTACATTATGTGAGGTATAACCGGGTACATTATGTGGAGGTATAACCGGGTACATTATGTGTGGAGTATAACCGGGTACATTATGTGAGGTATAACCGGGTACGTTATTTGGGGTATAACCGGGTACGTTATGTGTGGAGTATAACCGGGTACATTATGTGAGGTATAACCGGGTACGTTATGTGAGGTATAACCGGGTACGTTATGTGTCGAGTATAACCGGGTACGTTATGTGAGGTATAACCGGGTACGTTATGTGGGAGTATAACCTTTTACGTTATGTGTGAGGTATAACCGGGTACGTTATGTGGGAGTATAACCGGGTACATTATGTGAGGTATAACCGGGTACATTATGTGAGGTATAACCGGGTACGTTATGTGTGAGGTATAACCGGGTACGTTATGTGAGGTATAACCGGGTACTTTATGTGGGAGTATAACCGGGTACGTTATGTGGGAGTATAACCGGGTACGTTATGTGTCGAGTATAACCGGGTACATTATGTGAGGTATAACCGGGTACGTTATGTGAGGTATAACCGGGTACGTTATTTGGGGTATAACGGGTACATTATGTGAGGTATAACCGGGTACGTTATGTGTCGAGTATAACCGGGTACATTATGTGAGGTATAACTGGGTACATTATGTGAGGTATAACCGGGTACGTTATTTGGGGTATAACGGGTACGTTATGTGAGGTATAACCGGGTACGTTATGTGAGGTATAACTGGGTACATTATGTGAGGTATAACCAGGTACGTTATGTGAGGTATAACCAGGTACGTTATTTGGGGTATAACGGGTACATTATGTGAGGTATAACCAGGTACGTTATGTGAGGGTATAACCGGGTACGTTTTGTGAGGTATAACCGGGTACATTATGTGAGGTATAACCGGGTACGTTATGTGGGGTATAACCGGGTACGTTATTTGGGGTATAACGGGTACATTATGTGAGGTATAACTGGGTACATTATGTGAGGTATAACCAGGTACGTTATGTGAGGTATAACCGGGTACGTTATGTGAGGTATAACCGGGTACGTTATTTGGGGTATAACGGGTACATTATGTGAGGTATAACCGGGTACGTTATATGAGGGTATAACTGGGTACATTATGTGAGGTATAACCAGGTACGTTATGTGAGGTATAACTGGGTACATTATGTGAGGTATAACCAGGTACGTTATGTGAGGTATAACCAGGTACGTTATGTGAGGTATAACTGGGTACATTATGTGAGGTATAACTGGGTACATTATGTGAGGTATAACCAGGTACGTTATGTGAGGTATAACCAGGTACGTTATGTGAGGTATAACCAGGTACGTTATGTGAGGGTATAACCGGATACGTTATGTGAGGGTATAACCGGGTACATTATGTGAGGTATAACCGGGTACATTATGTGAGGTATAACTGGGTACATTATGTGAGGGTATAACCGGGTACGTTATGTGAGGTATAACCGGGTACATTATGTGTCGAGTATAACCGGGTACATTATGTGAGGTATAACCGGGTACATTATGTGAGGTATAACCGGGTACATTATGTGACGGTATAACCGAGTACATTATGTGAGGTATAACCGGGTACATTATGTGGAGGTATAACCGGGTACATTATGTGTGGAGTATAACCGGGTACATTATGTGAGGTATAACCGGGTACGTTATTTGGGGTATAACCGGGTACGTTATGTGTGGAGTATAACCGGGTACATTATGTGAGGTATAACCGGGTACGTTATGTGAGGTATAACCGGGTACGTTATGTGTCGAGTATAACCGGGTACGTTATGTGAGGTATAACCGGGTACGTTATGTGGGAGTATAACCTTTTACGTTATGTGTGAGGTATAACCGGGTACGTTATGTGGGAGTATAACCGGGTACATTATGTGAGGTATAACCGGGTACATTATGTGAGGTATAACCGGGTACGTTATGTGTGAGGTATAACCGGGTACGTTATGTGAGGGATAACCGGGTACTTTATGTGGGAGTATAACCGGGTACGTTATGTGGGAGTATAACCGGGTACGTTATGTGGGAGTATAACCGGGTACGTTATGTGTCGAGTATAACCGGGTACGTTATGTGGGAGTATAACCGGGTACGTTATGTGTGGGGTATAACCGGGTACGTTATGTGTCGAGTATAACCGGGTACGTTATGTGTCGAGTATAACCGGGTACGTTATGTGGGAGTATAACCGGGTACGTTATGTGAGGTATAACCGGGTACGTTATGTGGGAGTATAACCGGGTACGTTATGTGGGAGTATAACCGGGTACGTTATGTGGGAGTATAACCGGGTACGTTATGTGTCGAGTATAACCGGGTACGTTATGTGGGAGTATAACCGGGTACGTTATGTGTCGAGTATAACCGGGTACGTTATGTGTCGAGTATAACCGGGTACGTTATGTGAGGTATAACCGGGTACATTATGTGAGGTATAACCGGGTTCATTATGTGAGGTTTTAACCGGGTACGTTATGTGTGAGGTATAACCGGGTACGTTATTTGGGGTATAACCGGGTACGTTATGTGAGGTATAACCGGGTACGTTATGTGAGGTATAACCGGGTACATTATGTGAGGTATAACCGGGTACGTTATGTCAGGTATAACCGGGTACGTTATGTGTGGGGTATAACCAGGTACATTATGTGAGGCATAACCGGGTACGTTATGTGTCGAGTATAACCGGGTACATTATGTGAGGTATAACCGGGTACGTTATGTGAGGTATAACCGGGTACGTTATTTGGGGTATAACGGGTACATTATGTGAGGTATAACCGGGTACGTTATGTGTCGAGTATAACCGAGTACATTATGTGAGGTATAACTGGGTACATTATGTGAGGTATAACCGGGTACGTTATTTGGGGTATAACGGGTACGTTATGTGAGGTATAACCGGGTACGTTATGTGAGGTATAACTGGGTACATTATGTGAGGTATAACCAGGTACGTTATGTGAGGTATAACCAGGTACGTTATTTGGGGTATAACGGGTACATTATGTGAGGTATAACCAGGTACGTTATGTGAGGGTATAACCGGGTACGTTTTGTGAGGTATAACCGGGTACATTATGTGAGGTATAACCGGGTACGTTATGTGGGGTATAACCGGGTACGTTATTTGGGGTATAACGGGTACATTATGTGAGGTATAACTGGGTACATTATGTGAGGTATAACCAGGTACGTTATGTGAGGTATAACCGGGTACGTTATGTGAGGTATAACCGGGTACGTTATTTGGGGTATAACGGGTACATTATGTGAGGTATAACTGGGTACATTATGTGAGGTATAACCGGGTACGTTATTTGGGGTATAACGGGTACATTATGTGAGGTATAACCGGGTACGTTATGTGAGGGTATAACTGGGTACATTATGTGAGGTATAACCAGGTACGTTATGTGAGGTATAACTGGGTACATTATGTGAGGTATAACCAGGTACGTTATGTGAGGTATAACCAGGTACGTTATGTGAGGTATAACTGGGTACATTATGTGAGGTATAACTGGGTATATTATGTGAGGTATAACCAGGTACGTTATGTGAGGTATAACCAGGTACGTTATGTGAGGTATAACCAGGTACGTTATGTGAGGGTATAACCGGATACGTTATGTGAGGGTATAACCGGGTACATTATGTGAGGTATAACCGGGTACATTATGTGAGGTATAACTGGGTACATTATGTGAGGGTAGAACCGGGTACGTTATGTGAGGTATAACCGGGTACATTATGTGTCGAGTATAACCGGGTACATTATGTGAGGTATAACCGGGTACATAATGTGAGGTATAACCGGGTACATTATGTGAGGGTATAACCGAGTACATTATGTGAGGTATAACCGGGTACATTATGTGGAGGTATAACCGGGTACATTATGTGTGGAGTATAACCGGGTACATTATGTGAGGTATAACCGGGTACGTTATTTGGGGTATAACCGGGTACGTTATGTGTGGAGTATAACCGGGTACATTATGTGAGGTATAACCGGGTACGTTATGTGAGGTATAACCGGGTACGTTATGTGTCGAGTATAACCGGGTACGTTATGTGAGGTATAACCGGGTACGTTATGTGGGAGTATAACCTTTTACGTTATGTGTGAGGTATAACCGGGTACGTTATGTGGGAGTATAACCGGGTACATTATGTGAGGTATAACCGGGTACATTATGTGAGGTATAACCGGGTACGTTATGTGTGAGGTATAACCGGGTACGTTATGTGAGGTATAACCGGGTACTTTATGTGGGAGTATAACCGGGTACGTTATGTGGGAGTATAACCGGGTACGTTATGTGTCGAGTATAACCGGGTACGTTATGTGGGAGTATAACCGGGTACGTTATGTGTGGGGTATAACCGGGTACGTTATGTGTCGAGTATAACCGGGTACGTTATGTGTCGAGTATAACCGGGTACGTTATGTGTCGAGTATAACCGGGTACGTTATGTGTGGGGTATAACCGGGTACGTTATGTGTGGTATAACCGGGTACGTTATGTGTCGAGTATAACCGGGTACGTTATGTGTCGAGTATAACCGGGTACGTTATGTGGGAGTATAACCGGGTACGTTATGTGAGGTATAACCGGGTACGTTATGTGGGAGTATAACCGGGTACGTTATGTGGGAGTATAACCGGGTACGTTATGTGGGAGTATAACCGGGTACGTTATGTGTCGAGTATAACCGGGTACGTTATGTGTCGAGTATAACCGGGTACGTTATGTGAGGTATAACCGGGTACGTTATGTGTGGGGTATAACCGGGTACGTTATGTGTGAGGTATAACCGGGTACGTTATGTGAGGTATAACCGGGTACGTTATGTGTGGGGTATAACCGGGTACGTTATGTGAGGTATAACCGGGTACGTTATGTGGGAGTATAACCGGGTACGTTATGTGAGGTCAAACCGGGTACGTTATGTGAGGTATAACCGGGTACGTTATGTGGGAGTATAACCTTTTACGTTATGTGTGAGGTATAACCGGGTACATTATGTGTGGGGTATAACCGGGTACGTTATGTGAGGTATAACCGGGTACGTTATGTGTGGGGTATAACCGGGTACGTTATGTGTGAGGTATAACCGGGTACGTTATGTGAGGTATAACCGGGTACGTTATGTGTGGGGTATAACCGGGTACATTATGTGTGGGGTATAACCGGGTACATTATGTGTGGGGTATAACCGGGTACGTTATGTGAGGTATAACCGGGTACGTTATGTGTGGGGTATAACCGGGTACGTTATGTGTGAGGTATAACCGGGTACAAAGAGCGTCCAATGTGCTTCTGACAATAATATTACAGCTCTTGTTGCTTCAGCAGAAATAACCATATCCGTGATGACATAACATGCTCAATAAAGATGCGCATACACCGGAGTAGGAATTCCTACGCAAGATGGTTACTCGCTAACGGTCCTATGTATAACATACACAAGTGAAGCAGTAGAGGATGGCAGTGTAGCCATAATAGGACTGAGACCACAATTAAGTACTTCCGGGTTCAGGCCCCACGAATGAAGTCCCCTCAAAAATGTATATATTTCAGGAAAACAAATCAAATGCCTCTTTGAACTTGATTTTTGTTGATGAATTTAATGTGGATTTATAGTAGAGATGTCAATCTAGGTTTTGTGATGCAAAATAATAATATTGATCATTTATTATGTGCTCCAGGACCCTGTGTGATGAGTCCTGATTTGACCTCAACCCCTGACCCAGATGTATATAATCCACGTTGGAGACACATTTTGACAGCTATCTTCAGAAAATGCCCAACATGCTGGGTTGAAACTTTTATATTTTGCTTCTCAGGTGTTGGTCTTGGCCAGGTGAGATGGAAAGTTGCATATGAGATGTTGGGAATTTATTATGATTTTTAATGTTACAATGAAACATACATGTATAGCGAAGCTAATTGTGTAACGTATGGAAGGAAAGATAATTGAGGAGGGTACAATGTACCAGTCTAGTCTTGCAGTGACGTGATAATATTTTATCATAAAGTGTCTGAATAATAACAAAAAGTCTTATAGTATTTTTGGCATGGTACAAACGAACATTTCTTGGAGGTGGCAGTCGGTAAAATACTGCTCTGCTCATTATCTCTCGCTTATCCCCTAAGGTGTCGCCGTCTTAGTAAAGTATAAACTTGATACAAAATGTAGTTCTGATACTCAATATCTCAAGCAATCAATATTTTAGTCGGTGTAGTACTGTAGAGCCGAAGAATAGCGAGAGTTTTCTATAACTCAGCTGTTATAAGGCACTTTCTGTTTCATACAAAAGGTCTACAGCTTCTGGTGTTCAAGCGGACTTGCACTGCTACCGCTATAAATCTTATCATACAAAGTTGGTTTTGATAAAAAAAATTAGACATAATGAAAGATATGCTTGTCATTAAAAACACCTGTTTCATATTCAAAGCACTAGTGACACTGTTGATAAGAACTGGATTTTAGATATAACAGGTCCCATAACAACAGCGTGACAAGCACTTTAACTAGTGTATACCTTTCAGACATATCCATATTTTGGCAGAGAATGTGAAGTGCTATAGCGGTGTCTCAGCGGTGAGGAAAACCTCTCTTATCGCGTTCTTATTTGTTAAATGCCTGATTTAAGCTCCAATCAATATCGGGTTGCACATTTCAATTCAATACAGACGTGCTGATAAAAGATTTTCCTGTTGTATATACAGGTAATAACGTAGTTATTTGGTTTTTTTTAATAATTCCAAATAGTAGTCTTCGCATTTATTTTCCTCTCTTTTGAGACGATGGGTTATGACTTTGTTTAAGCTTCTTGTACTAAATAACCTTGAATAAAGAAATAATTAGGCAGCTGTCAGAGTTGGTGTAACCAGTTGTCTTTAACAGATGCATCGGGCTTGTTTATGTTCACAAATGCTAATTTTTAACTTTTTTTTTCTAAATTCAAAGGAATATGAGCCACACATCACAACAAATGCAATTTCATTTCAAATCAATTTAGGTACTATTTACAAGCTTGGCAGTTTCTTTGCTGACACACGTCTGCGGTTTAAACTTTCTGAACATAACGGTTGGTCGTGTTTTAATGTTTAGTTAATATACGGGTACGATTTACAACGTCAAAATCTACCCAATACAGTAAGAGTGGGGAAATATAGCACCAAAATCTACCCAATACAGTAAACGTGGGGAAATATAACACCAAAAGGTAAACAAAGTGAAATCAAATGCAGTATCGATAAAAAGATAGCAATGCAAATTTACATTTCATGGGTCAATGTTAAAAGGAAAGTTGGCATAATAGTGTATACCTGCTCAAAATGTATAAATATATACACAGCTTAAATACTTGGCAAGAAGCCATATATGATAGTTACACTACAATGTATAAACGATGTGCACATGTAAGATTACCCATAACAAACTTCTACCCGTACCACTGACTGTCACAAACTCATATCCTGATATACCGTAGTGCCTACCTGTGAGTTAGGTAGACGGTGTATACAAAGGTACGTGTATCTGTGTTATATCACTGTTGGTGTGTATATGTACTGTGCACTACTTGAGTAATAATAAAGCCGCTTCATTACAGGTGTATGTCACTGAAATAAGTAAGGGTTTTTAAAAACAAATTGCGAGCTTCAATGTAATCTTCATGTCAAAGTTTTGATTAATTTGAAAAGGTGGAACGATTTTGGAATATACACTTGTGCTTGAAGCAGTTTTGAAATACATTGAAATATATATATATTCATTGAATTCTCGGGTTATTACACTTTCTAATTTATTTTTTTTTTTTTAATTTCTGTTAACCATTTTATTGAGTTTCCTACGTCGTCCCTGAGGTATCAACACTTAATAATCTAAGCCCCACTGATTAATTCTTATCTCAAAACGTATCGTGAAAGTAGGTAACGTTTCATAACACAACAATCAGCTCGAGCAGACAAACAAGTTAGCGTCAACCCGGAAGTAAAATTGCGCCAAAGCAAACTGAAAAAAGAACTTAAAATTGTAAAGGAAAATGTCACAAGCTTTTTAAATCTGAATAAGAAACTGCAATTAACACATCGTAATATATAACTACTATATTAGAATTGTATATATTCATTACCATCAAGTTGTTTGAAAGTTGTATATAACACATTGCAAAAAAAAATAACACATTTGTATACAATTCTATTGCTTTGTTATTGTAATACCGTTATTTAAATATTTTACAGTTGTATATAATACATCATAATACTGCTAATTGTTTTACAGAAATGTATAATACATTTACAAAGAAGACCAACCAAAATGTTGTATCTTTTTAAATAGAAATATAGAAATATTCAGTATCTCAGCTATACTCTTTTTCGAATGACAAGATATTTTGATATGCACATTTTACTAGTCTCTAAAATGAAATGGATTTCATTTATCTGTTAATGAATTATATCCAGCTGATCGTCAGTTACTAGGCAGCGATTGGTGTTTTTTTCCTTTGAATTCAGCCAGAGCTCCAATAGAATGTAGGGTGTACTACCTGCAAAGAAAGTAGTAGTGACTTTAAACCCGGATGTTATATACGATAGACAAATAGACAAAGATCTGTATGAAACTGCAAGGAGCCACAATAGCTCAGTCGGTTAGAGTGGCGGCCGCGAAACTGCAGGTGAAGACCCGGGGTGCGGGATTTGATACTCCCTACCTGTGTCTGTTTGTGCTTCTTGAGAAACTGAAAACGACTCGCTCCATGCTCATGGACAAGACACATTTCCTTTATTGCTTTGGATGGCACGTGACAGGCCTCTCGTATGTTGCGCAATGATATCCCGCCTGAAAATGACCCTTGCTGTCCACTGGGTGATAAACCAAACTAGAACAAACAAAAATAATAGCAATAAATAAATAAATAAGTTTTATCTCTAATTTTATAGTAACTTTTTTCGTTCTCCCCAGGGCTCCTCTTCATCAGACTCTAATGACTTGATCGTCTTGTCTTCTGGTGATGGCTGATGTAGCTTTAAAGCCATCTTATACTATACTTTGGCCCTTCATAAACTTTTCTCCGGTAGACTTTCTCCCAGACTCACTGATCGTAGTGAATTCTTATGGATTTCAGCGCTTAGTGTTTTTGTGAAGACAGAATATTTATATTTCCTCTGGCAACATCAATTTTCTACTTAATGTCTTTAAAAAATAAATTCGCTTGAGGGCATGTTTCCTGGTCATATTTCCATATTATCGGCTTATACAGTTCAGTCAGTTCTGCCCTGATCTTCCTATAGCTTATCTAGAAGGTTTGAAGTTTTTTGTGTCAGTGCACGATAGATACATTCATGCGAGGTAATTTGTTCATGGCAAAACGTTTGTATTCCCTCTTAATGTTTCATGTGTTCAATGACAAAGACAGAACTTGCATAATAAGTGTTTTCTGACAAGATTTGTGAAGTGGTTTAAAGGTGTATGGATCCAGATGTTTGAAAATCCTCCTAATAATTGCTAACATTTAATATGATTTCTTCACCATTCTGTGACAGGTTTGTCAAATCTGAGGTTCTTACTGCTCCTATTTTCTTCTCCTCTGATACGGTCTCTAGTAATCTTTCTCGCAAATTGTCTTTCCGAATGTGCTCATGAATGATGTTTTCAAAGGCTTGCGTTTACACTTCTGCAAGACAAATATATTGAAAAAAAACTAGGTTTTCTGTTGGTTGGTTCATAGAATCGCTTGTCAGCCTCGTTATCAATGTTATTATCATTTGTTAACTGTTCCTAACATGTGTGTTTTTCTTTCAGGATTGTGGCCATCGTGCTCATTACACCTCTAGTCCCAGTGTCACAATTTCCACCCGAAATTACCTGAGAAAACAACTGGAAGAACCTGGAATAAAAAAAAAAGATTATTCTTTTATTTCATAAATTCCACAGATAATTAGGTATGTACTTTCCAATGTATCCATAATAATCAGATCATCATAATCAACTCCGTCTCTTTTCCGTCCCTCGTGCTAGTAAACGAATCAATCTTTTTAACTGTTGTTAATTTTATGTACAATATTCATAGAAAACAATATGCTTCTTCAAACATGAGGCCAGAGTAACCAGTGCTAGTATCTTTTTTGGTAGTCAGATTATTTTGTTATTATTTCTAATTATTTTCAGAGCGTACACCATGGACATTAGCCAGACGCAGCCCAAAACAGCAAATACGTATGCTTCAATAGCTGTACCAATCAGTGCGCATACTCCGAGATCAATCAGCGAGAGCTCGGAGACGGAACTCATTCCACAGGTTAAAAAGGGAGTGAAATCCAAGTTTTGCAGCACCTATCGTGTGATTTTGACCACTGTTTTTATTTGTGTCGTCGTATGCATTGGACTTTCAATTTGCGTTACCATCCTGTTCACGCGAGTAAACCATCTGAAAGACAATATTGAAAGGTTAAAAGAGCCAAAGGAAGTCAACGAGAAGATTTGTCAGCGATGTGATGAGCTCAAAACAGGTCCATTTGATGATGACAACCCGGTTTTAGGTGTCCTGGACAGAGAGGGAGATATCTGTTGTGCATCTACTCCAAATCAAATAAAGATAATCTTGGATTTGGTAAGGATGATATCTATCGATATAGCATTTGAATACTTATCTAGCAATTTTTTAATGTTACATCCGCATGTCGAAATTGGTACTTTGCATTTGACTTCAATGGAATTTCACATGTGGTAAAATAAAATTCTGTTAAAGATATAGCCCAAGAATTCCGCACTCTGCAACCGATACCCTTCTACGGATCAGTCACTTTTTTCAGTTTCCAAGGGTGCGATCACATTAAGTCATTTTAAAAAACGCTGCCTGGTGTCTTTTGATTTCTTGTATAGAATATGAAAGGACACATCTACAGAGCGTTCATTGTTTTATTATATATTGGATCAATGAAGTCAATTACATCGTAACACGACGTAAATCCGGAAATTTAAGATATCGTGCGTACATTAGTCTCGGAACATTTTATTATATCTTATTTTGTTTTTAAATTAAACTTTTTTCAGATGTACCAGAGACAGAAGACGATTTCTGATAACCTTGGTAAGTATATTTAAGCGCAATAATAAAGCGTAAAGTGAGTGATCACATCAAAATGTTCTACTTTGATGTTCTTTGGCCAATAACGAAAAACAATATTTTTTTTACAGGTGACCGAAATATTAACCAATCAAAATCCAGCCAAGACAAGCCGAGTTCCGGTGTTGTATCGGCTCATCTACTTGTTGGACTACAACAACTGAAGGCGACTCGACACGGTATGTTCAGACTTTATCTTAAAACATATGGAACTAGAAAATCATAAAAGCATTTAAATTAACAATTTTTAACCTTTATGCAACTACATGCATTTTGGTCTTGGGTTGTTCAATAGACCTCCTAAGGTGAGAAACATGTTCTCCCGAAATTCCTTCCATACTGATTATAATATCTTCCTTCTTACTATCGTTATAATTTTAATTCGAGGGATTGGATATGTAAAGCCTGTTGCCTAATTCCATGTCAGGCCTATGGAATGATATACACATATTTTGAAATGACATGCTTTTGATTTTCATGTTTAATAATTGAGTATTGTTTCTACAATTAGGACCCGATTCCATTCGGAACTGGGACCGGACTGATCGAATTTCCCACCTAGAAGGCTTAGTGCTTAACAACGACAAACTTTCGATCCCAAAGAAAGGTCTTTATTTAGTTTACAGTCAGATTTGTTTTTCTATACCTGACACTGGTGATTTTATTGATCGTAACATTCCCTTTTTATACCACTACGTCTATCGGTACAACGTCGTCTACCCAAACGGTGGGAACCAGCTCCTGCTGAAAAGTGTCAACTCTCAAAGGTTAGATCCTTCTACGGGCTTTGGTGATCTGACGAGCTACACATCTGCAGCTCTGCGACTCGATAGAGGCGACCAGCTCTACATCAGGGTCTCGAATAGTTCGTTTGTGTCACGTGATCAGAAAGCAAGTTTTTTCGGCGTTGTCAAACTAGATGCAGGTTAAAATATGACGACAACATTACCAGCAAATGTCTGGTCTAAAAAGTTTAGTTGACATATGTACAGAACAAACTATACTACAGTGATGTACCTTTATCGTTATATTACGAAGCCTCCTACATATGTGTTACTATCAAACTCAAAGTATCCTGTATTGGTCATCATTTACCCTCATTGATAGTGCTTATGTTAAGGTTTTGAAATAATACGTTATATCTGTCATGTTTGTTTTTATTGATAAAATAATCTTATTGTTCTCAATATTTGAGTAAAGATTTCCGAAAAATTCACTTTACCAATATGTACCATGATTAGAGCAATGTTTTAACTTTGTAATGTATGAACTATTAGGGCAAATACTTCAATTATTGTTTCCATTCCTTTCCGTGGAAGAACATTTTTGCTTATATTTTTGTTTGTTTTGTTTCATATTTATATGCATGTAGAGGGTCCTCAATATACGATATGCATGTGATTTACGTGAATGCTGGTACTCATACTTTGTCTGCTCCATAAAATAAGAAATTAAAAATTAAAAAGTTATGGTCAGACTAAGTTGCATCCAAAAAACATTTTATAAGCTTTGTCAACGTCTTTGGTAGGTCGTGTATCGTATTATTGATACTGTTGACACCAATGTCTTATTATTGTAAATACTTTGTACATACTTGGTTCTCTATTAACGAATCAACCCTACCACATTTGCTATTCTTTGACCTATTTCATCAATTTTAATTTTTATACATGGTAGGTATTTATCTAATGGCATTTTATGTTACCTGGTGACATTTTGTTGGCGGTAGATTTTATAATTCTCAAACGTCTGACCAAACAGTTCAACTTTCACTGATATTGATAAAAAATCAATTCTAATTCACGCAACACTCATCCCATAGGTGAAGGACGATGATCTTCGTGAAAACAACTGCGTTATATTGTCAATATACAATACTGTACCGCACTTTTTTTCATAAAAACACGGATTGCAATTGTCTTCGACTTCAGTATATACCACCGTAATGGACACCCGGAAGTTGATGGAACTCCTCTTCCTTAGCATGTTGTTAACGACAAGAAATAAAACCAGAGGGCCAGCTTTTTTCTTTTTTAGAGGGGGGGAGAGAGAGATGATTTTAATCATACTCCCTCTTTAAGTCCATCATTTTTTACTATAACGAGTACCGAATGCCTGGCAGTCCCGATCAATTGCACGTCCATTGTGTTAATCAGATGTCAAATGCGTATGTTTTATAATTATGATCTCAATGTTGATTTATTTTCAATAAAACAATAAACATATTTTTTAATTAACATTGGTGTTGTCCTATTGTATTATCATAATGAACAAATACGATACTTTGGATAGACTTTTGTATATATAACACTCAGTGTACTATGTCACCTTCATTATCATAAATCGTGCACAGGTAGTTACATATATGTAACCTACCCAGTAAAGCTACTTGCATCAATACTTACTTACAGGAAGAACATGTTTCATGGAATACATACTAAATATATACTGCATTGCCGACAAACGCATTGTATGCTTACTTCCTGGAAGCATCGATAGCAAATTCGTGAAATAATCGTAAAAAAAAACCAAAAGAAATTCTGCAAACTAGAATTTATTATTAAAGATGACGTATAAACAAAAAAAATCATTAACACGTCAATGTCGAGACACACAAACGATGACATAATCCAGCGTGTAACTGTGGAGTATACCCAATCATGAACAAACTGTGGATTTGTAAATACTACCGAGACAGGGAAAGACCGGTTATTTTGAAAAGAAGTATTATATCTATGTACAAAAATAAGTTGTAAGAAAGATGAAGCGCGTGCTTCTTTTTTTAATGTTTCGTCCAATTGTCGCGTTGGGCCAAACCGCAAGTAAAGAAGATAAACCCATCATCACAGACCCAGTATAGCCCCTTCCATTGGTCCTAGGTAATTTAAAAGTCATGTACTACACATATATTAAAGACAGACTTTTTAAACATGATCGTTTTTGTTGCCTTGTTATGGTCATAGGTAATCGTGTTGTATATAACAGAAGCAGATTTTCTAACTTGGAAATGTTCCAACACTTTTTTCAGGTAATACAATATTGTCGATTTAAAAGCATGCAATACAGATATCCAATACGACAAATGTCATCTGACTGCTGTAAGTTTTTTTTAATCCGTTGCAAGTCTCGTGCACCTCATAGCTGTGCAAAATACCGTTGATTTCTTTTTCGTCTGCTTCTGATTGTGTGTTACAATGGCAAATGAAGGAAATAACAGAACATCAGAAAACTTGTGGTGTATTTGCGATAGAAGACGTATTTACGTGATCAATATCATGATCTGGATCAATCATTGGGCTCTGGTTGCCAAAATTGCTTCATTTTTTGATGCAGATGATTTCCGTTCTCCTATCCTTTACTTCTTTTATAACATAAATAGTTTTAAAATCCTTATAATGTTGATACCTTTTGAATACAATTATTTCAAAATCTAAAACCTAAAATGGGAAGTATGTAAAATCGTTTTAATCAATTCCATACTTTCATTGAATTTCATAGAAATTTGCTCATTTAGGATGAAACAAAAACAAAAACATGCAAAACAAACAGTATAATGATATAAATAAAATTGCACTACACCTGTCTCACTATTGGTGCATGTCCGATGGGTTATTACTTGGGAAACCAATATACAAGCCGAATGCTGTATGTACTCGTTTGTGAACTTGATATCTACTACAAGGGATTTCCTCCATGACAACTGAGTGAAAAGTAATCATAAAGACTACTTATGATCAAGGACATGCCAACATGTTTTGTGAGGTACTGTTTGATCACCTTCACTAAAAACACTAGAACTATTCAACACTGCCAAACAGAAATGTGTACCGTCTAGACGTCTGTTGAGTAAGTAATTGAACAAATTATGGGGTATAGAACAGTTATAATTACAGTACCGTAATCACTTGTGTATAGCCTACGGTCTATACGATTTAAAACATATCTGACAAAAACATCAAAACTTAAGTATATACGATTCTTCTTCAAATGCAAAATGTTTTTTTGTCTTTCCCCGGTAGTATCAGGTGCCAACATTTCTGTTTACATATGAAATATACATGTTACATTTACCTATGGACATACCAAGTAAAAACGTGTATTATTACTGTTCACGTCTCAAGGTAATACAGGTAAACTGTGATAGATATTAGAAGGACTTCTCCTAGTTAAATGTTGTCAGTACAAATACACCAAATACGCCATTGGATACGAGGGGATTCCCTGGTGGTAAGGAATACACGATTGAATACGAGGGGATTCCCTGGTGGTAAGGAATACACGATTGAATACGTGGGGATTCCCTGGTAGTAAGGAATACACGATTGAATACGAGGGGCTTCCCTGGTAGGGAGAAATACTCGATTGGATACGAGGGGATTCCCTGGTAGTATGAAGTACACGATTGGCTACGAGGGGATTCCCTGGTAGCAAGATATACACGATTGGATACGATGGACTTCCCTGGTTGGGAGAAATACACGATTGGTGAGAAACAGGTATTTCGTAACAGACAGCACAGAGGCACTGTACGTGTACTTATTTTAGCGGCATTTTACTTTTATTTAAGTCATTGCGCTTATTCAAATGTAGCGCTTAGGGGACCGTAAAATCAATATCTAACGTCTGGTACTAGTTAATGACGTTAGGGGCGTAAAATGAATATCTAACGTCTGGGACTAGTTAATGACGTTAGGGGACCGTAAAATGATATCTACCGTCTGGGACTAGTTGATGACGTTAGGGGGCCGTAAAATGAATATCTAACGTCTGGGACTAGTTAATAATGTTAGAGGACCGTAAAATGAATATCTAACGTCTGAGACTAGTTAATGACTTTAGGGGTCCGTAAAATGAATATCTAACGTCTGGGACTAGTTAATGACTTTAGGGGACCGTAAAATGAATATCTAACGTCTGGGACTAGTTAATGACGTCAGGGGACCGTAAAATGGATATCTAACGTCTGGGACTAGTTAATGACGTTAGGGGGCCGTAAAATCAATATCTAACGTCTGGGACTAGTTAATGACGTTAGGGGGCGTAAAATTAATATCTAACGTCTGGGACTAGTTAATGACGTTAGGGGGCCGTAAAATTAATATCTAACGTCTGGGACTAGTTAATGACGTTAGGGGGCGTAAAATTAATATCTAATGTCTGAGACTAGTTAATGACGTTAGGGGGCATACAATGAATATCTAACGTCTGGGACTAGTTAATGACGTTAGGGGACCGTAAAATTAATATCTAATGTCTGAGACTAGTTAATGACGTTAGGGGGCATACAATGAATATCTAACGTCTGGGACTAGTTAATGACGTTAGGGGACCGTAAAATGAATATCTAACGTCTGGGACTTGTTAATGACGTTAGGGGACCGTAAAATGAATATCTAACGTCTGGGACTAGTTAATGACGTTAGGGGACCGTAAAATGAATATATAACGCCTTGGAATTGTTAATGACGTTAGGGGACCGTAAAATCAATATCTAACGTCTGGGACTAGTTAATGACGTTAGGGGACCGTAAAATCAATATCTAACGTCTGGGACTAGTTAATGACGTCAGGGGGCCGTAAAATCAATATCTAACGTCTGGGACTAGTTAATGACGTCAGGGGGCCGTAAAATCAATATCTAACGTCTGGGACTAGTTAGTGACGTTAGGGGACCGTAAAATGAATATCTAACGTCTGGGACTAGTTAATGACGTTAGGGGAAGGTAAAATTAATATCTACCGTCTAGGACTAGTTAATGACGTTAGGGGACCGTAAAATGAATATCTAACGTCTGGGACTAGTTAATGACGTTAGGGGACCGTAAAATGAATATCTAACGTCTGGGACTAGTTAATGACGTTAGGGGACCGTAAAATCAATATCTAACGTCTGGGACTAGTTAATGACGTTAGGGGACCGTAAAATAAATATCTAACGTCTGGGACTAGTTAATGACGTTAGGGGACCGTAAAATGAATATCTAACGTCTGGGACTTGTTAATGACGTTAGGGGGCCATAAAATGAATATCTAACGTCTGGGACTAGTTAATGACGTCAGGGGACCGTAAAATCAATATCTAACGTCTGGGACTAGTTAATGACGTCAGGGGACCGTAAAATGAATATCTAACGTCTGGGACTAGTTAATGACGTTAGGGGGCCATAAAATGAATATCTAACGTCTGGGATAGTTAATGACTCTAGGGGTCCGTAAAATCAATATCTAACGTCTGGGACTAGTTAATGACGTAAGGGGACCGTAAAATGAATATCTAACGTCTGGGATAGTTAATGACTCTAGGGGTCCGTAAAATCAATATCTAATGTCTGAGACTAGTTAATGACGTCAGGGGACCGTAAAATGAATATCTAACGTCTGAGACTAGTTAATGACGTTAGGGGACCGTAAAATGAATATCTAACGTCTGGGACTAGTTAATGACGTTAGGGGACCGTAAAATGAATATCTAACGTCTGGGACTAGTTAATGACGTTAGGGGACCGTACAATAAATATCTAACGTCTGGGACTAGTTAATGACGTTAGGGGTCCGTAAAATGAATATCTAACGTCTGGAACTAGTTAATGACGTTGAAATCCTGAAGCTAAAGGGGTCAAAATGTTCTAAAAAATATTCTAAAAAAATGTTGCAATCATGTTATGTTGTTGCTCGAGAAACAAGCTAATCAATGTATTTTTTCTTTCCTATCGACAATTCACACACACTTTTTTAACTACCAAACAATTAAATATGACGTAATGTAAAATAGCTCAATTTCATATAGATATATGGCTTCACAAAAGTGTTATTGTACCTATAATACCTATAATATACAGTATTGATTTTTATTTTTATTTTTTAAAATGGATCAAATAACAGGGTCAAATGTGTTTGTTAAAAGAGAAAATGTGCAAATTATATAAAGTAACAACAATAGAAGCAGCAATAGAACATAATCATCAACAGATTTGTTTATAATTCATTGTTGTACAGAGCTGTCGTATAGCATAGCGTATAATCATTTTATACATTGGTCATGTGAGTCAGGATCATTAATTATGTTGATTTCCTTGACGAAAAGTGTGAAGAATAGCAGGATTAAAGACAGTATAACAAGGCTTTGCTGGACTACTAGATTTATAAACGGGTGCTATAAATGGTAACAGCATATTATTATTTTGGATAATTTGTAGACCGCTAAATGAAGTTTAATAGGGGAATCTGTGACTTTCATAACATATCAATAGCACTATCTCACTATATGTACAATGTATACAGATTACCGATACAGATAATAAACATTGTAATGATTATTGGGTTAGGAGGTAGGACAGTGAATAGTTCGTTTCAGTTATCTGTGATATATTTCTGATAACATTTCTCAATTTAACGTGGTGGAAAAGTTTATGTTTGTATCAACTATCACTTGGTTGAATTTGTTTACATTTTCAGTGATATATTCAGGTAGTCATTAGTGATTAGACGGGATAAACATATCTCGGGTTCGTTGATTAAAGCGACCTTTTCTATTTACAGAAAATAATAATATAATTGACTTTGTTTTTATATAGATATTCAATGGTTGTTTTTATTCTCGATTGTTATTGTTTTAATTTTCTAATCTATTTTTATTTATTTGCATCTTTTGTTTTTGTTTTTGTTTTCTAATTTTCTAAATTGATATGGCCTTATGCATTTTTACCAACTGCACATTTTATTCATTATTGATTATATTTAATTTTTAACTTTCTTCGGTATGAATGTTTGAAGTTTGTCCCACATTGTCGCTTAAATAGAATTAATTAGATTCATTTTTTTTCACAAAATACGAAAATTTTACGTCACGAAGGGGCACTAATAGCGAAGAAAGACTATTTTGATAGTTCCTTTAGTCATGCGTTAGATTTGCTATGATATTTTCTATGTGTGTCAATGGTTGATAGAACTATTCAGATACGCTTTGTTGTAAAAAGGGAAACAATAGCCATCTTGGCAACTAGTTTGATATATAAATGCGTTCCATCATATGATACCGTACATATTTGGTGCAACTGGTATTAACCCGATAAATGGACATTCAAATTAGTTTAATGTATTTTCAACAAAATAATTTCTAGATATTAAAGTCTTATGTTGGCAAATTAAACTTTATCTCAGTAAAATCTAATCACAAATCTGACCTTTAGTTCACTCTGTTTTGAAATATAAGTTACATAAGAAAAACGTAGTGCATTTATAGAAGTACAATAAAAATGTAATTTAATATTAAATGTAATGGAAGATCCAAGTGTATATACCTCATATTTCGGTTTTGCCACATAGCATTAATAATGTAGAACGTGATTGTATAATGATGATAATTGTTTGCTATTGTCTTGTCTGAAAAGCTACTTGCTCTGTGAGCTGTAAAAATTCTTTCGAAATATTGATATTATGTACCCTTTGCAGGTGGACCAACAGATATAAATTATTATGTACCCATTTCAGGTGGACCAACAGATTAATTATCAATTACCCCTTTTCATTCGGACCAAAAGATAATTCTGTACCCATTTCAGGGTGAACAACAAATATCAATTATTATGTACCCTTTTCAGGTGGACCAACAGATTAATTATCAATTACCCCTTTTCATTTGGACCAAAAGATAATTCTGTACCGATTTCAGGTGGACCAACATATATTGATTATTATGTACCCTTTTTAGGTGGACCAACAGATATTAATCATTATGTACCCTTTTCAGGTGGACCAACAGATTAATCATTATGTACCTGTTTTAGGTGGACCAAGATATTACTATGTACCTATTTCAGGCGGACCAACAGATATTTATTGATAAATTAAAATTAGCTCTTTGATGTAAAGCTGTAAATTCATAAACATTCAAACATATTAAATGTTCATGTGTGGTTTTATTAGGCAATGTATGTAAATAAGAAGTGATACTTCAGTCAAATCCACAGTAAAACCAATAACGTGTCCCCGGAGACCACATGTAATTTACAAGAATAAAACGGAATCCTTACTTTGATTTGGAAAATCACCGAAGTATCCTTACTAGAAGGACCAAACAGCTGTGTGATGTCCCTAACATCACGGACGAGTCCTAGAAGGACCAAAACAACTGTATGATGCCCCTTACATCACTGACGAGTCCTAGAAGGAGGAAACGGTTGCCCGAGGTTCCTAACATCACTGATGAGTCCTAGTAGGTGGAAACAGATGTATGATGTCCCTAACATCACTGACGAGTCCTAGTAGGTGGAAACAGATGTATGATGTCCCTAACATCTCTGACGAGTCTTAGAATGAAGAAACAGTTGCGTGATGCCGTATAATTTATTTTGGCTCCACTTTATCTTACAGGCACTGAAAATTGCGTGTAGATTATGTGTCTTTTGTACAACCTTTTGATGTATCAGAATAATTAAACAATATAATATAATTCTGTTGTATTATTGTTCATGCTTCAAATGTTTGTGGTCGTTCCTCTACATCATGGATATGCTGCTAATATTTGTACTCGTAAAATACGTGTATAACTTTTTAACTTCTTTGTAAATTAATATCTATTAAATAATCACAAATACCTCGTACAGCAAACAGAGCTAGTCGAAGCGCAAGGCCGGTCAGAGCTAAAGAGAAACCAAATAAAACAAAAAGACCCATTGACTTTCAAACCAGAAGTTAATTACCCGTTCGGTTTTTGCCAACACATGCATCCTATTTAGCAATTAAGCTAATCACTGAATTGTCTGAAAATACGTCAAAGCATTGTTTTTTATCAGTCGCTGGCTTTTGGTAATATTTCGCATGATTCACTGTCATAATTATAAACATCGTTAGTACTCCAAACATATGTGAGCTAATATATATTCACTCATCTCAGTGAAATTAATGAATATACCTTACCATACATTTAGTACTCCTGTTGGCCTAGCTGTTTGTATATTCTAACATAGATATTATTGTCGAAGTTGTAATTTACGGTCATTTGACATGTTTTTAAAAGGAATATGTTGTAACATTCTCAGTTCGATTTTCTTTTTTTAAACAATATCTTGGCGGTTCGCTTTTCAAGTTTTCATCTCATTTATATCCATATGATTAATCTTGTCTGTATTAAAATGCTTTCATATTAAACATTGGGTTGAAATGTTTGCTTGGCAATATAAAAATGTTTGTTATGCAATCTGCTTCTAAATAAACGTAACCTGTGATCCTAATGAACACTTGTCTAAAAATCATATAGCAACGTGTAGCTGTCGTTCTATATTCTGTGGTGAATTCGAGTTGTATTTTATGTGCTCTGTTGTAAAGTTTTAAAAATTACAGGATTCAAAACAAAAGCAAATAGTTCACAAACTGGTTGTGCTATACTTAAGGGTACGTCGGTTAAATATGAAGCTTGGCCTTGATATTTTAAGACTAGGTCTGTTTGTCAACAGCTGGGTCAACAACAATGATAACCAGGTATTCAGCAAAGTTCAAAATATGATAACTGACCTACATCTATAGGTATCATATTTAACAGAGGAATACATTATCTAGACTGGGAATACACAACAGATTCCTAATCCAGAATGGGAATACCTCCAGTATATGCATCATCGCTCATCTTTAATAAAGATATACTGCATATACTGACTAGAAAATAAGGATCCAGGTTGAGGAATTGATGAAAAAATAACATACGTACCAATTAAAAATGTATTTCATAATACTATTTCTTTATGAAACAGATTTCACAATAACTATGAAACGTTGAGGATTGCAATAATATTACCAGAGGATAATGGCAGATGAACTCTGTGTGTAAAAGTGATGCGGAGTCTTCATATATCAATAGATAATTAACCGGTGGGGTCTGTTGACATCTAGTTAGTGTATGGTGGATAAGTAAGGGGCCTTATCAAATGATGTGCTACAGACCAGTGTACCTGGTTGACATTCCAAGGACACCAAAATTTTATAAGTAATTAATCTGATAGGAAGAGTAAAAACAAACGGTAGAGCTCAATTTGGGCAGTCATAGACGAGGGTTAGCTCGGTTATACACCTTGTACTAAACGCTAGTTTAGACGAGTCTGGAAAAAACATATATTAATGTGTTGATTGTCGTAGGTGTTGTGCAACACCAGTCGAGATATGTTTTGTCCGTTTCAGTAGATATATCTTCTGTCCGTTTGGGTATAGAGATATTTGCTGTTCTTTTTATAGAGATATTTATTTGGAACGAAGTTTATTTAGTGTTTAAATGCATAACATGGCTTATATACTTTTATTTCAAATTCAAAAGACAAAAATCTATTTAAAGAACCTTCCGTCATTAAAAAAGCAGGTCAATGTTATCTACATAAAAACACTATAGCTATTTTACCTGAGCACGTGTCAGTTACACTGTATGTTAAATATAACAGATACTGGTGTCACTATTCAGAATATCTAACAGGTAAACATACTCGTCTTTCCGATGTAATGTACTGTAATGTGATGTATAATAATATTTTCTTTTCTCTCTCTCTCTCTCTCTCTCTCTCTCTCTCTCTCTCTCTCTCTGAGTCATGATCTAGATTTTAAATCAGATATCCTGTCCTAGGTGCAACATGATTGTAAACATAGTAATGGAAGAGGGTATGATACCCCGATAGTCGGTTAGTACGAGGTGTATATACCGTGATAGTCGGTTAGTACGAGGTGTATATACCGTGATAGTCGGTTAGTACGGGGTGTATGATACCACGATAGTCGGTTAGTACGAGGTGTATATACCGTGATAGTCGGTTAGTACGAGGTGTATATACCGTGATAGTCGGTTAGTACGAGGTTATGATACCGGGATAGTCGGTTAGTACGAGGTGTATATACCGTGATAGTCGGTTAGTACGAGGTGTATATACCGTGATAGTCGGTTAGTACGAGGTTATGATACCGTGATAGTCGGTTAGTACGAGGTTATGATACCGGGATAGTCAGTTAGTACGAGGTGTATATACCGTGATAGTCGGTTAGTACGAGGTGTATATACCCCGATAGTCGGTTAGTACGAGGTTATGATACCGTGATAGTCGGTTAGTACGAGGTGTATATACCGTGATAGTCGGTTAGTACGAGGTGTATATACCGTGATAGTCGGTTAGTACGAGGTTATGATACCGTGATAGTCGGTTAGTACGAGGTTATGATACCGCGATAGTCGGTTAGTACGAGGTTATGATACCGGGATAGTCGGTTAGTACGAGATGTATATACCGTGATAGTCGGTTAGTACGAGGTTATGATACCGGGATAGTCGGTTAGTACGAGGTGTATATACCCCGATAGTCGGTTAGTACGAGGTGTATATACCCCGATAGTCGGTTAGTACGAGGTTATGATACCGGGATAGTCGGTTAGTACGAGGTGTATATACCGTGATAGTCGGTTAGTGCGAGGTTATGATAACGTGATAGTCGGTTAGTACGAGGTGTATATACCGCGATAGTCGCGGTTAGTACGAGGTTATGATACCGTGATAGTCGGTTAGAACGAGGTGTATATACCCCGATAGTCGGTTAGTACGAGGTTATGATACCGTGATAGTCGGTTAGTACGAGGTTATGATACCGTGATAGTCGGTTAGTACGAGGTGTGTGATACCACGACAGTCGGTTAGTACGAGGTTATGATACCCCGATAGTCGGTTAGTACGAGGTGCATGGATTGGCGTTTCCTACCCGCATTTGTCTGTGTTTCTCCGGAAGCTGAGAAACGGGTCGATGTGTGCAGTCGTGGTTATGTCCTTGGGCAAGACACTTTATCCTAATTGCTCTGAATGGCATACGACGGGCTTCTCGTATGTTGTTCAGTGAGATAGTCAGCAACTACTAAAGTGTGACCCGCCTCAAAATAACCCTGTCTAATCAATGGGCGATCAACTCAATTACCAAACGAAATTAGCATAGCATAACTAGTAATGAGGTAAATGGTAAACAATGGTAGCATGACAAATTATACAGAAGTACTAGACCTTGTAGATAATGTTTAACATATCTACAGTTAATACTTGGAGAAGCATTTTAAATGATATATACATGTGTATATATTAAAGCTTTTTTTAGTATGTCGTATGTACTGGAATTCACAAGTTTCGATTTGGATATAGGCTAACACTATGCTTAAACTTATGACGCTAATGTTGTTTATGCTCATCAAAATTAGGTATATTATTATTTGATAAAGCTTTGATAAGTCATTTTATTTAGGTGTAGCTGTCCTAGGTGATGTAAATATGTTAAAAACACCACTCATTTTTATGGTTAAAATGTAATTTTCAAAAAAATTTGCATAGTTTTTTTTTTCTTCTTTTTTCTTTTGATATAAAATACATACAGTAGATCTTTTTGATCATGCAAACTTTAAAAACTGATTAGGTCTGTCAATAGAATATATTACTTTCAGTCTAATAAAACCCACTACGGAATCCTTTAGTATACTAACCGACTTTTAAAAACAAATTAGTGAATGTTAGGATATACCAAATCTAAAATAACTAAAAACCAAATAACTATTCAGTCTGATAAAAAGTATTGTTCAACAAAATGTTCCAATATCCAAACACTCATTAGAAAGAATTCAAACATATACTACTGATAAAAGTAATATTTCATGTACAAAGAAATTTATTTTTCAAAATTTTAATGTTACGAGCCTCACTTCTGGAATGGTGGTGGTGGTGGGGGGGGGGGGGGGGGGGGGGGGCGTTAATTTACTATTACTGGATGGAGGAGTATCTACCAAGCCACTATTTCTGGGCAAATGTCAGGCTAGAATATTTGTTGAGCGCTGATTACCGTCATGAAAATAAGATA